>NC_073303.1:259033430-259206546 GCF_027595985.1 Sorex araneus
GGGACGTGGGTGCTGGGGAACGCACTCGGGCGGAGGGACAGGTGCTGGAGCGTTGTGGGATGAGACCCAATCAACAACTTTGTAACTACCTCACGGAGATTCAACTTTTAAAAACTATTTTTTTCAGTTAAAAAAATAGATTAAAAACCACACATACTGTTCAAGGGGGGAACAGTTGGAGCCAGAGTGACAGTCCGGAGGGGAGGGCTTTCGCCTTTGCACACAGCAGCTGACCCAGGTTCGATCCCCGGCATCCCATAGGGTCCTCTGAGCACCGCCAGGAGTGATTCCTGAGTGCAGCGCGAGGGAGCCTGGGCTGGGCGCTCCCTGGCCTGCCCACCACGTGGAGACTCGCGCCATCCCTGTGGGCGAGATGGAAACACGGGCTGAAGGACAGGCCACAGGGCCCCAGCCCAGCAGGGCAGGAGGACACTGCTTCCAGGCGGAGGACGGGGAACTCAGCAGACACAGGTGTTTCACCAGCTGGAGCTTGCAGGGAGAGAAGGAGAGAAAGAGAGAGGGAGAGAGAGAGGGTGAGAGGGAGGAAGAAAAAGGGAGGGGAGAGAGGGAGAGAGAGAGGGAAGGGAGAAAGGGAGAGGGAGAGAGGAAGGGAGAGAGAAAGAGGGAGGGGGAGAGAGGGAGAGAGAGAGGGAAGGGAGAAAGGGAGAGGGAGAGAGGAAGGGAGAGAGAAAGAGGGAGGGGGAGAGAGGGAGAAAGGGAGAAGGAGAGAAGGAGAGAAGAGGGAGGGGAGAGAGGGAAAGGGAGAGGGAGAAAGGGAAAGGGAGAGAGAGAGAGGGAGAAAGAGGGGGAGGGGGAGAGGGAGAAAGAGGGGGAGAAAGGGAAAGGGAGAGAGAGAGAGGGAGAAAGAGGGGGAGGGGGAGAGGGAAAGGGAGAGGGAGAAAGGGAAAGGGAGAGAGAGAGAGGGAGAAAGAGGGGGAGGGGAGAGGGAAAGGAGAAGGAGAGAGAGAGGGAGAGAGAGGGAGGGGAGAGGGAGAAAGGGAGAGGGAGAGAGAGAGAGGGAGAGAGAGGGAGGGGAGAGGGAGAGAGGGAGAGGGAGGCAGCCTCCAGGAAGCACTGGATGTGAACGTCGCTCCCAGACCCGGGGCCTCCCCTGGCAGACAGGAGCACCCCCGGCCCTGCTCACTCCACAACTGGTGACACAACATCGCTTCCCACCGGGCACTTGGCTTGGCACCGCCCCTCCCGCCCCCTGCCCCTGCCCCTCACCGAGACACTCACCCCACACGTCCCGCTGGCCTGCCCGGGATGAGACCCCCACCCCACAGGGCGCAGGGGCCGGTCCAGCCCCTCTGCAGGGGAGGGCCGTGCAGGGTGGGCACACAGGCTAGACCAGCGCCCTAGGCCCCTCGGCCCCACCCAGGCCCGCACCTCCCAGGAGTGTCGGTGGAGCGAGACGACCCGTGGTCACGGGATGCAAAGGTCAGGCAGGGGCGGGAGAGGAAACAGAAACCCCGGCCCACACGCGGCTGCTCGCGTGACCCTGCCCTGGAGACAGAGATCACCCAAGCACGCGCCTGGCGCTCTCTGTCCCCGCGCCCAGCCTAGGGCTCAGGAGGCAGCGGGAGCAAACGGGGACCTGCCTGCCCTCGGGAGGGGCAGACAGAGGGGCAGGAGGGCCTGTTTCCCTCCGGCCGGGGCAAGACGGAGACGCCAGGGACAGGGACTGGCTAGGGCCAGGGGGTGAGGCCGTCACCAGCCCGCTGCGAAATCCCCGAGGGAGACACTTCACTGCCTGCACCTCACACACACACATTCACACACTCACACACACACTCACACACTCACACACACTCACACACTATACATACTACACACACACATTCACACATACACTCACATACACACTCACACACACACACTCACACGCACACTATACATACTACACACACTCACATACTATACACACTACACACACACTGACACACTCGCACACACGCTCACACTACACACACTGACACACACTCACACTCACACATATTCACACTCACACACACTCACAGTCACACACTCACAAGCACTCACACTCACATACACACACACACATACACGGGGCCCCAGAGAGAGTGCCTGAAGGCCTTATAAAGACAGTCACCAACGAGCTGGCAGAAGTGTCACCCACCATTGTGTTCATCCCTCTCCCCTCGCACCCCCAACACACAGACAGACAGACAGACACATAAATACACAGACATATACACAGACACATACACAAACACACAGACACACTCAGGCATATATACAGACACACAGACATATATGCACACAGTACACAGACATATACACAGAAAGACACACACAGACATACAGACACGCAGGTATATATACAGACATACAGACAGACGCACAGAAATGCAGGCATATATACAGACACACAGACATACACAGAGGTGCACACAGAGACACACACGCAGACACACAGAGACCCAGACAGACACACAGAAAATACACATACACACACAGAGACAGACACACACACATATAGACCCTCAGACACACAGAGACAGACTCAGACACAGACACACACACAGAGACAGACACACGCGTGCACACAAAGCAACTTGGGCGCCGAAGAGAGTCAGTGATGGTGCACGGTCCCCTCGGGTTGGAGACGCAGCCTGCAGCTCCCCAGAGACCGAGAGCAGCAGGTGAACGAGGCCTCTGCCCTCGGGACCCCTGACCCGGCCCAGGGCTCGGGTCCGAGGGGAGCGCCTGGTATTGGCCAAGACTGGAGCCCTAGGTGCTCCGCAGACGAGAGCCCGCCCTTCCTGTCCCACCGCTCCCGTCCCGCCGCTTTGTGGGGGCTGCTTGCGTGCTGGGGCAGGGGTCCCTCTCCAGCGGTCCTGCAGGGGTGGGGGCGGCAGGGCCACTCCTGGCTGGTGATGCTTGGCCGGGCAGGCAGGACAGGTCGGCGCCAGCCCCGAGGGTGTGGCTTAACTGGAGGCTCGCTGGGACCCCTGCCCCCCGCCCCCCCACAGAGCTCGGGGGCCTCAGTTCTATCAGCCAACTCGGTGAGGGGGTCCCTGGGTGACACCCCCCTACTTATAATCTATTCTGCCAGGCCTGCGGCCCTCCCATCCGACCCTCCCGTCCGACCCTGCTCTGGATATGGGGGGCTTTGGGTGCCCCCCCGCCCCCAACTCACTTCTCCAAACCCATGGTGCCTCTGTCTGCCCAGGGCCACGCCGGATCATTCTCGGCGAGACGGGGGTGCTGGACGGACTTAGTGGCACCAACAGCTGCGCCCGGCCGCCCGCAAACACCAGGAGTCCCGGGTGCAGACTGGAGCATGGGGCAGGAAAGGACAGCAGGGTGGGCACTTGCCTCACACCTGGCCGACCTGGGTTCCCTCCCCGGCATCCCCTAGTGTCCCCCGAGCACCGCCAGGAGTGAGCAAAGCCAGGAATAACCCCTGAGCATCGCCGGGTATGAGCCCAAACAAAACGAAAACAGGACGGACTTTCTCCAACATCCATTTCTTTCCTTTTCATTTTTCTTTTAGGGCCACACCCGGCGATGCACAGGGGCTACTCCTGGCTCTGCACTCAGGAATCACTCCTGGCGGTGCTCAGGGGACCATATGGGATGCTGGGAATTGAACCCGGGTCGGCTGCATGCAAGGCCAATGCCCTCCCCCGCTGTGCTATCGCTCCAGCCCTCTCCAGCATTGATTTCTAAGAGAACAAACTCAGGAAGCAGAACAAGACAGAGAAACCGCGCGCGTGCGTGCGTGCGTGCGTGCGTGTGTATGTGTACACGCGCGCATACTCTGGCTAAACCTCCTTCCCGACCGAGTGCGGCGTGTCGGGCGCTCGTTCAGCAAACAAAGGGGGGCGCCGGGCACCGTCCTGCTGTCAGTATTAACGAGAGGTGAGAGCGGAGAAAGCCCCCATAGGTGCTGACGGGGAAGGGGCCCCTCTCGGGCAGATGGGTGGGGCCAGCTGCTCGGGCCCCACGGGGGCAGGTGTGTGCGCCTTCATCTAGGAAGCAGGGACGGAGGGACCCCAAGGACCCGACCCGGCCTCCCTGGGAGCCTGTGGGGAAGGCTGAGTTGCCCTCTGACCCCCATTTCCTTCCATCATTTTCTCTTTTTCTAATTTATTGGCTTCCATCGCTGAGCCACTCCCCAGGACGCATGCGCTGGTTTACAGCCACACCCAGTGGCACCCGCGCAGTGCCAGGGGTCGGACTCAGGGCCTGGCACACGCTCTGCCACTTGAGTGTCCCCCCGCCCCCACCCCAGCCCGAGGAGTCCAGGCCGGTGACAGGCGGCAAAATCCGCCTTGGGCCTCGGTTTGAAAGTGAGGACTTTGCATTTGTGTCCGATTCCCAAATAAGGTTTTAATGTTTTGGTTTTTCCTTTTTTTTTTTCCCCCAGCGCCCGTCAATGTCATGTGCCCTAAGTTCCTTCTTTCACTCCTTTTTCTTTCTTTTTTTTTTTTTTTTTTTGCTTTTTGCTTTTTGGGTCACACCTGGCGATGCACAGGGGTTACTCCTGGCTCTGCACTCAGGAATTACCCCTGGCCGTGCCCAGGGGACCATATGGGATGCTGGGATTTGAACCCGGGTCGGCCGCGTGCAAGGCAAACGCCCTACCCGCTGTGCTATCACTCCAGCCCCTCACTCCTTTTTCTAAAATGACACGCACGCACTTGCGCGCTCGCCCTGCACTCAGCCAACCCCGGTTCAACCCCCGATCCCTGAGCACAGCACAAACAAAACGGGAGTCGAAGCAACTCTACAGCCAAGAGGCGGGGCGTGCCTGGCACACAGCACCCCAAGTTCCACCCCCGCCATCCCGTAGGGTCCCCCACGCTCCCCCAGGAGCACAGAGCCAGGAGTAACCCCAACAAAAGACACTTACACATCCAGAGTCAGGGGCCAGAGCCAGACTCCAGCGGGGAGGGTGCCTGCCTTGCATGTGGCTGACGTGGGTTTGACCCCCGGCATCCCACAGGGCCCCCTGAGCACTGCCAGGAGTGATCTTGGAGCACAGAGTCAGAAGCACCCCCTAGTAAGGCCCCCATAAAAGCAACAACAACAACAAAAAGAGCTGATGTTCCCTGTGCTGAATTTTTAAAAGGAGGCTGAGGACAGGACAGGCTCACGTAGACGCCTTGGGTGGGGGCCCAGGCTTGGTATCCAGCACCCCATGGCCCTGCTGTGTACAGAAGCTCAAGAATGTTGAGGGAAGAGAGAGAGGGAGAGAGAGAAGGAGAGAGGGAGAGAGAGGGAGGGAGAGAGAGAGGGAGAGAGAGAGGGAGAAAGGGAGAGAGAGGGAGAGGGAGAGAGAGAGGGAGAGAGAGAGAGGGAGAGAGAAGGAGAGAGGGAGAGAGAGGGAGAGAGAAAGAGGGAGAGAGAGAGGGAGAAAGGGAGAGAGAGGGAGAGAGAGAGGGAGAGAGAGAGAGGGAGAGAGAAGAAGAGAGGGAGAGAGAGGGAGAGAGAGAGAGGAAGAGAGAAAGAGGGAGAGAGAGAGGGAGAAAGGGAAAGAGAGGGAGAGGGAGAGAAAGAGGGAGAGAGAGGGGGAGAGGGAGGGAGAGAGGGAGAGGGAGAGGGAGAGGGAGAGGGAGGGAGAGGGAGAGAGAGAGGGAGAAGTATCTGCCATAGAGGCAGGAGGTGGGGGAGGTAGGGGGTGTCAGGCAGAAAACTGGGGACACTGGTGGTGGGAAATATACACTGGTGAAGGTTGATGGGTGTTGGAACATTATACAACTGAAACCCAAACATGAACAACTTTGTAATTGTGTGTCTCACTGTGATTCAATAAAAAAATAATTTTTTTCATCGATTTGCTCGAGCGGGCACCAGTAACGTTTCCATGTGAGACTTGTTGTCACTGGTTTTGGCATATCGAATACGCCACGGGGAGCTTGCCAGGCTCTGCCGAGCGGGCGGGATACTCTCGGTAGCTTGTGGGGGCTCTCCGAGGGGGACGGAGGATATCAGGGTGGTGATGATACAAACCACCTCCTAACCCCCCACCCTCCCACCCTCGTTCTACAGAAATCGTTCTCGAATCATCCAAGGTGGGTTGGCCGATTCAAATCAGAATCAGGATTTTCTAGAGTTTAACGCACTGGCCCAGCTGAGACCGGCTGGAAGACACCCTCAGCCCAGCCGGGGACCTGCTCAGCGACACCCACCCCGGGCGCGGTGGATAAGAAGGCGGGAGGCGCCCTCTCGTGGCCGTGGCTGGGAAGAGCAGGAGATTCTGGAAGCCGGAAGCCAGGAAAATCGGCTTTGGGGGATTTTTCAAGTGGGGCAGAGCCAAGTTTTGAACGGAGGCAGAAGGCAGCGATGCCTCGAAGATCCCGGTGGGAACTCACTGGCTCCTCAGGGCACCGTCACAGATATCTTCCCACTCCCCGGCTTTGTGCCGTGGGAGGTGGCTAACTTGGGCCCCCTGGGTCCTTAGCCAAGGGTCAAAGACGTGGAAACTGAGCCCCCAAATGCCACAAACAAATTCAGGGGCGTCTGCCCTGCTGGAGGACAGAACCCTCCGGGGCAGGAGTACCCTACGCGGCTGGCGTGCGCCAAAGACCTCTGCCACAGGGTCCGCACTTACATAGCCGACCACTTCTCTGGTGAAATAATAACCGACGTATACAGAATGGCCCTTGTGCCCGCTCCTGCACAGAGCACCGACGCTCACAGGGGCTGCAAGAGGCAGCCTGGGTCACACACGAGGACTCCGGGCCCCTGAGAGGTACCCTGACTGACTCCCCGTCACCAGGAGCTCCAGAGCTCGGCCTCTGTCCCTCGAGATGACGGAACTCCGGCTTCTGGGTATAAAGATCTGTTTTCAGAAATGAAGGACCAGGCAGCCGTTTGGGAAAATGAAGCCATGACATTTGCTCTTTTTTTTTTTTTTTTTTTGCTTTTTGGGTCATACCCAGTGATGCTCAGGGGCTACTCCTGGCTCCGCACTCAGGAATTACTCCTGGCAGTGCTTGGGAGACCATATGGGATGCTGGGAATTGAACTCGGCTCTACCGCGTGCAAGGCAAATGCCCTACCTGCTGTGCTATCACTCCAGCCCCCTGACATGTGCTTTTACATGGATGGACATGGAGAGGATCGTGCTGAGTGAAATGAGTCAGAGGGAGAGGGACTGACATAGATTGATTGGGGACGTTGGTGGGTGGGAACCTACACTGGTGAAGGGTGTTGCAACATTCTAGCACTGAGACCCAATCAGAACAACTTCATAACTCTGCTTCTCACAGTGATGCAATTGAAACAAGGTTGGAGCGATAGCACAGTGGGTAGAGCATTTGCCAACCCGGGTTCAATTGCCCATCTCGGAGAGCCCGACCAGCTACCGAGAGTATCTCTCCCACACAGCAGAGCCTGGCAAGCTCCCCATGGTGTATTCCATATGCCAAAACCAGTAACAACAAGTCTCACAATGGAGACGTTACTGGTGCCCACTCGAGCAAATTGATGAGCAACGGGAATAAAAATATAAATAAAATTAAAATAGGGAAAAACTAAGGGCCACATTGGAATGATGCCAGAATGAGAAACCATTATTAACAACACTGTAAACCACAGCATCTCACTCAATATTAAAAAAAAATCTTAACTAAAGACCACAAAGAGCTTTTGTTTATAAGGGCTATATCTCTCAACACTATTAAAGCTGATAATGTTTTTAAATATTTACTAATTGATTTGAGCATTACAATAATAACCCAGTAAAGGCTCATAGAAGCAACTAATTCTCAAAAAACACCTATTTCTTAAATTTAAAAAAAAAATCAGTGAGAAAGCTGACTTTGTTTCACATTTCACAGATTTCTTCCATGTCTGGCTGAAAAGACAGCTGGATTCTCCTATTTACTCCAGCATCCAATCTGCCGTGGCATCACACCTCTGCAAAACTCCCCTGCACGCCTGTCAGAAAACGCGAGTGAAAAGGACGTGCCGCATCTCGACATGGTGATTAAAACAGGCCTGACCTTATACACCCCCAAAGGGTCCTGGTGTCTCTGGGGCTCCAGACACCCTCCGAGAACCCCTGCAGTCTGCGGGGCAAAGGAACCCTCACCTCGTGCCAGGCACATGCCCACGGAAGTACTGTCTGTGTTTGGGTTCCGTTTCAGTTTGGGGGCCACACCACCTCCAGGCTCTGTGCTCAGGAATCAGTCCCGGGGGGGTGCTGGGATTGAACCCAGGTTAGCCACTGGACTAACTCCCGGCCCACCCACCCCAGGGAGCTGGTTCTAACAGAAACCCCCAGTGACTTCTCAAACGCATTTCCTTCCTCTCTTTTCCCTCCATTCCTTCCCCTTTCCTGTCAACAGAAAGTCTTCTCCGGCAACTTTTCCCCTGGGTGCTCCGGGTGCAGTCTGGTGGGCAGTGATGAACACGGACACGGGACCCCATGAGCGATCAAGTGGGGCTCTGGGCGCCGGAGTGACAGAACAGCAGGTGGGGCATTACTGGCTTTGCACGTGGCTGACCGGGGTTCGATCCCCCGCACCAAGCGACACCAGGAGTGATTCCTGAATGCAGAATCAGGGGTAAGCCCTAAGCACCGCCAAGTCTGGACCAAAACCAAAAATAAATTTATTTTAAAACATTTAAATATTTATCTAAATAAATGTTTTTAGATATTTATCTTTAAAAGGACTGGACCGATAGTACAGCAGGTAGGGTGTTTGCCTTGCATGCGGCCAACCTGGGTTCGATTCTTCCATCCCTCTCAGAGAGCCCGGCAAGCTACTGAGAGTATCCCACCCGCACGGCAGAGCCTGGCAAGCTCCCTGTGGCGTATTCGATATGCCAAAAACAGCAACGACAAGTCTCACAATAGAGATGTTACTGGTGCCCACTCAAGCAAATAGATGAACAATGGGACAACAGTGCTACAGTGCTATATATGTTATTATATGTGTGCTATATATGTTCTTATATATGTATATGAATTCTTAAAGAGGAGTACTCAGGGATGTCTCCTGGTAATGCTCGGGGACTGTGCACGGTGCCGAGGATCGAGCCAGTGGGCTGGGTGCGAAGCAAGTGTCTTACCCTTTGTACTATCTCGCCGGCTCTCCCCAACCATCTTTTGCCACACATAGCCAGGACACTTAAAATTCAAACAACCACGACCCTCCTGAGACTATCGCCCTACAGACCCCTGTGGCATGCCTCCCAGAACGCTATCACTACCCTCCAGCCAGCCCTTTCTGCAATCCCTCAAACACACCATGGCCATGTCCATTTCTACCCCAGGACCTTTGCACCGTCTCTTCTAGTCGTGGGGGTCATCAGAGCTTCTCCCTCAGCGCCTTCAATTTCTGTGTTCATGAAGTCCCTCCTCCGTGAGATCCCCTATCACCTCTGCTGCCAAAGGAGCTCTCCACCCAGCCACCAACTCACAACTCCCCAACCCCCCAACGTTTTTTAGCATGTTGTGTAACTGTGTTCTGTGTTAGCCGGGTTCTCCCAGCTCGACGAAGCTTTTCCCAGTTTCCTTCAGCACTGCGCCCGCAGCCCCTGGCGCAGTGCTTGGCAGAGTGGCAGCTGCTTAGGAAGGCAGGAGACTGTCCTAGGTGGGCTTAGGGACACAGGCGTGGCTGGGGTGGGGCTACTGTACACGGGCATCCAGGGGGAGCTCGGGGTGGGGCCCAGACCCCAGCACAGCAAACACGGGCGAGGCCTGGACAGAGGAGCCGCGATGAGTGAGGAGCACGCCAGTCCCTACCCACCCAGTGGCTGCGGGACCCACAGGGCTCACCTGTGGAGGGGGTGGCGGCGGCTGTGCCTTCACTGCGCGGAGACCAGCATTCCAAAGGACGCACATGCCAGGTTCCCGGGAAGCTCCAGTGAGGGCTGGCGGCGGAGGGCCGGTGGGCTTGCAGGCCTGGGCGAGCCCGTTTCCAGGCGTCCCTGATCCTAAACCCCCGAGGCCAGTGCCAAGGGCGCACACGCGCGCATAAACGGAGTTTATTTTTAAATAGTCGCACCCAGCGGTGCTCGGGGCTGACTCCTGGCTCTGTGCTCAGGGGTCACTCCTGGTGGGGCTCGGGGGCACCATACGAGGCGCCGGGGGTCCAACCCTGGTCGGCTGCGTGCCAGGCAAGTGCCCTCCTAGCCGGACAGTTCTGAGGCCTGGAGCCCTGGGCGTGGCGAGGCTCCAAGGCAGGTTCTAGAAGCCGGGCCCTGGGGTCACGGCATGCGCCCGTGAAAACAGTTACGGGGTGGCCGGGCTGTGTCCAGGCGGGGGCCCTCCCTACCTTGTCGGGGCAGTGCCCAGTTACAGACGGGGAGCTCCGGGCCCAGGGCCCCAGCCAGGCGGGAGGGCCAAGTCGGCGCCCGCGCGCACGGGGCACCGACGGGGCACGCGCATGGGGCACCGGGACACCCTGTCCAAGGGTCTGTCCGCCGGGTCGGTCCCGGGCTACGCGCGGGGCTGCAGCGCGCAGGTGCGCAGGTGCGCTCGGGAGCCCCGGGCCGTCTCGCTTCTCGCCCCTCCAAAGACCCCCGTGTGCTTTCTCCAAGTCTCCCCTCCAGCCAGCCGCGGGGGTCGCGGGCACTCGGGGCAGCTCCGCCTCCTCGGCCCTCGCACCGCTGACACTTCCGATACCCACAACCCTCCCGCCCCACCCCCGCAGAAAATTCTTGGTCTGGAGGGTGGCGAGCCGGGTGCTTGCCTTTCGCCCGCTTCTCTCTCCCGCACTGCGCACCTTCCCTCCCTCTGAGCACTGAAGCTGGAGTGAGGCTCCAACACTGCCGGTGTGACTCAAACAATTAAAAAAAAAAAAGTTTGGGTCACAACCACTGGCGGGGCGCTACCCTATGGGTGCCTGGTCTAGGATCAGGGTAGTTCCGCGAGCACAGCAGCACAACAGGGGCCCTACCCACTAGACTATCTTTCCAGGCCTCTCCCAATTAAAAAAGTCTTTACACAGAACACATGAGGGGCGGGAGTCACCAGAAAACATGTTGGCATCAGGTGAAACAGATAAAGCTTTGTATAGTGGGGGGTAAATGAAATATCATCTCGTACCACAGATACTGGCCACTGTCACTGTCACTGTCATCCCGTTGCTCATCGATTTGCTCGAGCGGGCACCAGTAACGTCTCTCATTGAGAGACTTATTGTTACTGTTTTTGGCATATCCAATACAGCAGGCTTTGAGGAAGAACATGAGTATAATATTTGTACACCTTTTCCGCTATTCTTTCACCCTCTCCCACCCCCAATAAATTTTTCGGCAGCCCACAGAATATAAGATAGGGAGCACTGTCGTCCGGTTGTTCATCGATTTGCTCGAGCAGGTACCAGTAACGTCTCCATTGTGAGATTTGTTGTTAGTTTTTGGCATTATCGAATATGCCATGGGGAGCTTGCCAGGCTCTGCCATGCAGGTGGGATACTCTCAGTGCCTTGCGGGCTCTCCGACTCCAGAGGGACGGAGGAATCAAACCCGGGTTGGCCGCGTGCAAGGTAAACGCCCTACCCGCTGTGCTATAGCTCCAGTCCATACAAATCAAACATTTGCTGATAATATATTTTAAAACTTTTTTCCAAAACCCCAGCACCTCCCCCTGCCCCCACCCTTACCGCACATGCGCGCGCGCACACACACACATGCGCACACACACACACACACTAGGCTTCACAAAGGGCACGGCCCACGGTACGAGAATCTAGGATGTAGTGTACACAAGACACAACTGTCAAACGCTGTAACTTATGCTAGAGCCAATGTTTATAATAAAAAAATTAATAGATGATATAAGGAATTTAACAGCAATTCAATATATCTATGCCAAAATAGCTGAGATGTAGCTTCTATTGTGATAACCTTATGTTAACATTTTAGTGACCTTCACGGCATTGTACTGATTGAAATAAGTCAAAAACGAATACTGTATCCCTGATATGTGGACTCTAAAAAGGCCCTTCACCTGCAGAACGCAACCAGTAGTGGCCAGTAACAGAGGACAGGGAAATGGTACATAATTATAAGATGAAGAGGTTATAGCTACTGCACACTAGTCATTATAACTAATATTTTGTACACTTGAAAGTCACTGAAATGGGGCTGGAATGATAGCACAGTGGGTAGGGCCCAGTTCAATTCCCAGCATCCCATACGGTTTCCCGAGCACCGCCAGGAATAATTCCATAGGGTGCATGAGCCAAGAGTAACCCCTGTGCATCACCAGGTATGACCCAAAAAAGAAAGTCACTGAGAGTGTCTTAAATATAACTTTGAAACACCAGCTCTATTGTCAGATAACTCTTCCTATCTTTCGCATATCAATAAATTCCTGATTCTGTCCCTGTCCTCATCTGAATGGGACCTTAAGCATATACCAATAAGACTCACAAAATATTTAACACAATTTACCATACAGGTTTAAACAAAATGAGTTTTCCTCTAGGTGGAGAGATTATTATTATTATTATTATTATTATTATTATTATTTTTGGGTCATACCCGGCGATGCACAGAGGTTACTCCTGGCTCAGGCACTCAGGAATTACTCCTGGCGGTGCTCGGGGAAACATATGGGATGCTGGGATTCGAACCCAGGTCGGCCACGTGCAAGGCAAACACCCTACACTCTGTGCTATTGCTCCAGGCCCATTTTTAATTTTTTTTTTTTTTTAATTTTTGGTGGAGCGAGAGTCTATCAGTTTTTCTTGCTGTGCTTTTCAGAGAATCTAATTGAAGATTCCAAGAAGGTGAACTCAGGAGATTTAGAGTCTTTCAAATTCTGATTACTGAATTCAGGTTCTGATTACTGAATACAGAATATTAAGGTCATTAGAAACTTAATAGAATCAGCAATAAAGAATGCCTAGCAATAGGCACTTAATGAGCTGAAAGTGGCTTCTCTAATTAAGAGACCTAATAAATATCACTACTTAATGGCCAAAAAAGGCAATCAAATACACATTGAGAGGTTTATGTTTCAAAAGAAACAGTGGCAGCGTCTAAAATAAGCTGTTATAACACTCCAAAGGGTTTTAAGGCAAGTTTTTACAAATTAGAAAACCATCTATTGTCATATTCCAGACACTCGTTCACTAAATACTCCCACTGGCTTTTGTACTGTCTTAAGCAAATCTCAAAGACCACGAACCACAATGACTAGAACAGTCTGTTAAACGAATAGCTTTATTAATACAAAAACACACTAACTATGAAGCACTAAGAAATGGAAGAATCTGAGTCATAGCTAACAGGTGACGGCAGTTCAACCGCCAGCTCCGACGACAGGCTTGGAGACTCCAGCACATCTGGAAGGCAGGAATTTCTGATTAGCTTTCTGCAGATTGCCAAGTGATTTTCCATCTTGATCTGCCCGTCACTTCTAATCAGGAATTATTGGCTTTCTCTTTGTCTAATGAACCCATATCCCCGCCAACCAACACAAGCATGTCTTGGGATGTGACTGAAGTCCCAGAATTGACCTTCTTTGGGAAATGGAAAATTAGCTGAAACTCTGCTCTAATTCTAGTAGGAGTCAGCAATGTCACTCACGAAACTTACTTCAGTCTAAGTCTTCCATTCTGGATAGATCAAAAAAAAAACCAAAAAACACTTTTGTTTTTGAGCCACAACCCGGGAGTACTCCGGAATTACTCCTGGCGGTGCTCAGGGGACCATATGGGATGCTGGGGATCAAACTCAGACCGGCTGTGTGCAAGATCAATGTCCTATCTGTTGTACTATTACTCTCGCCCCCAAATAGAAAATATCTTAATGGTGGCTCTGATTACCAGCCTGAGCCTAAACCTCAAAGCTTCTTCATTAAGAAGTTTTCCTCCTGCTTCTTACACAGGTGTCTTCAGTATATTAGCTTTAGAGAGAAACTTGCTTGGAACGAGATTTTCCCGTTTAGACCCTTTGAGCTTCCCACCTCAGAGACTCTCTGCCCGATGCTGGTGCCCGAGCTTGAAGAGGTCACTGTCAGGTGACCTTCCTCCCCACCGAGGCCAGTGGAAACGCTCCCTCCCAGACCGACCAGGGCCCTTTTCCCAGGCACGAGCTCGCTCACCAGAGGTCCACAGGGGAATGAACATCTTTGGCGGCGTCGGGGAGTCCTCATACGGCAGCTTTCCAAAGTCCCGCTGCTCCCCGAAGATAAAGGGAGACGCCGACAGCTCCCCAAAGCTCTTCTCCTTCTCCTCAAAGAACATGAGCGGCATCCCACCCAAGGGCAAGTGTGCAATGCGGTGCTCCTCGGGGAGCTCGAAGCTCTCACAGTCTGCAACAAAGAGCAAGTGGCTTTGTCAGGGCAGCCCTTCCGAGGGTGGCCGGAGAGCCCCTCGGACCAGAGACCCTGGCACGGGGACCCTGAGGTCACAACTGTCCCTGATACTGGGAATGTATTTGCCTTTTCCCCACGGGTTCGAGGCAGAGGCAGGAAGCCGCCCAGCTGTCACTTTCACCAGCACTAAGAGAAAAAAAACAGTTTCCTGCAGTGTCTCCCGGGAGCAGGAGCGACAAGACACCACCTGATGAGCACGCGACCCCTGACACCTCTGGAGGAACCTAAGTGACAACACGCTAGCAGGTGTCAGAGCACTTTTGCTGCACATCCAAGTGCCAGGAGCACCTCAAGGAAAGAGCGCCTGTGTGACTGTTTCCTTTGCCTCTCACGAGTCCCCTCCCCGGGGACCCTGCTTCCACCGAGAACGGAAGGAACAAGTGACTACTCAGACGTAGGTTTGTCACACACGTCCTCAGAGGAATGAAAAAGAGGTCTATCATTTGCAGGAACACGCTATTTGCTGCCAACGATGAAATTCGCAATTTCAAGAAGAAAAAAAAATTTTAAGAATATTTACCTGCAATCAACAGCTTAAAACCTTCCTAACACAACTTTTTTTAATTATTATTAGTGAATCACATTAGTGAGACAAAGTTACAGCCTTACAGGTTTTCATGTTTACGTTTCAGTCATACAATGATCGAGTGCCCATCCCTCCACCAGTGCCCGTTCTCCACCACCAATGGTCCCAGCATCACTCCCACCACCCTCACCCTGTCCCCTTCACCCCACCCCACCTCTGTGGCAGGGCATTCCCATTTGCTCGCTCTCCCTTTTGGAGTGTTGTGGTTTGCTACAGAGGTATTAAGTAGGCATCATGCTCTATTTTATAGTATAGATACAGTATTTTCAGCCTGTATCTCCCATCCCTAGTGGGCCCGCCTAGCACCCTTTGCTTGGTGACCCCTTCTCTATCAGAGCTGCTTCTTCACCTAGCATGTGAGGCCAGCTTCCAAGCTGTGGAGTACTCCTCCTGGTGCTTATCTCTACTACTCTTGGGCCTAACACAACTTTTCTGCTGAGATCAGTGGTGAAGGTAATTCGTGTGCGTCTTCCTGATAGCCCGCAATGAAACACTTCAACATGTGAATGATTTGCATTTTCCCATCAACTAAGATTTCTAAGCTAATATGTGATAAATGCAAAGAGGAAAAAAATGTATTAAAAGCTCAAAACAGGTCAGAGTTTAAAATGCTACTCGATATGGCTTTTAATTCCACGTGCAAACTGACATTCAGAAGCAGCCGTGGCCGAGGTTCACTGAGTGCCAAAGCCAGCTGCCGCTCACCTGCAAAGGCTTACCCGCTCCCTTCCTAACTACCTCTCTAGCTCGGGCCAAACTTCGCTCAGATGCAGCAGATGAATGCAAAATCAGACAACCCAGCTGTCTTGTCTTAAGCTACGTTAAACTTTTAAATTGTAAAACTATGTCAGTCTTGGGGCTGGAGCAATAGCACAGCGGGAAGGACGTTTGCCTTGCACGTGGCCGACCCGGGTTCGATTCCCAGCATCCCAAATGGTCCCCTGAGCACCTCCAGAGGTAATTCCTGAATGCAGAGCCAGGAGTGACCCCTGTGCATCAATAGATGTGACCCAAGAAGCAAAAAAAAAAAAACCAAAAAACCAAAAACTGTCAGTCTTTTCAACAAAAAAAAAGAAAATTGAAAAAAATTCATGTTAGAAAACTTGTTATTGATGTAATGGGTTCATTAGTTGTATATAAAAAAAATTTTTTTTAAACTTCTCTAAGTCCTCACACAAAAAATAAGCAGAATACACAAAAGCTTCTTGTGGAAGACTTTCACTAATCTTAAAAATATAAAGATAAGGGGCTAGAGTGATAGCACAGCGGGTAGGGCATTTGCCTTGCATGTGGCCGACCCGGGTTCGATTCCCAGCATCCCATAGAGTCCCCTGAGCACAGCCAGGGGTAATTCCTGAGTGCAGAGCCAGGAGTGACCCCTGAGCATCGCTGGGTGTGACCCAAAAAGCAAAAAAAAAAAAAAAAAAAAAAAAAAAGTGTCATAAGTCTCTGTGATCGTATCATTAAAACATTTAAAAAAAATAAAGATAAGATTTAAAAAAATTAAAACTATTTCCTTCATCATGTCTAAGTACTGATTTAAAATAACTGATTTTTCTTTCCAGTAACATAAGCTTGATTTAAACATTGAAACTTTCCTCTTTCCAACAAGGCTGTTTTCTTGGAAGATCAGAAAATGACAGTTCTTGTGCATGTTTGTTCTGATATATGAAAGTTCTGTTAAGCATTCACTCCTTCCCCAGACTAGTAAACAAGCCAGAAGTCAAAGGGAACTGAGCAGTATGTGAAAGCTTAATCCCCGGTACCACGGTCCAGAACACCCCAGCTGCCCCGGGGCTCAAACTGGGAGTGGCTCCTAAGTGACTGTGGCCCAAAAGCAAAACAAAACCACGGCAACAACAGGATGCTTTAAAAAGTATAGCCAATAATCAAAATCACTCAGGCATTCATACACACACACAGTTATTACTCGACACCCAGTGCCTTTCTGTTAAAGGTGGAAATGTGAAAAATATCTTCAGCTAAGAGAATAGGAAGCAGGCGGCTCAGCCACAGAAGGTGGGTAGGAACTGTGGAATGTAACTTTAGCAATAGGTCTTCAAAAGGGCAAAATACAGTCATCCAATCAAAATGCACAGGTCTTCCTCATTTTCTTTCATGACCAAAAGATAATTATTACGATGGAAGTTCCACACTTAATAAGAAAGTAATCATATACCCTTTGAGGCCCAGCAGTCCTGCACACGGACTCTCCAGACACGCTCAACCTCACGAGAATTAAATTTTGAGGAGATTAACTGCAGAACTGTTGTATACCAGACTGACTGTCCTTTGATTAAAACCCAGAAATGGAAGCCCGTTACCTCACTTTTCTGTAATGCCTTCCCCGCCTCTTCACCACCTGTCTCCTCCCTTCCTTCAGCCTCGGCTCGAGGTCTGACCGGCCAGAGGGAAGCCTGCCCCATCTTTCCAGGTGAGTTTCCGGCACCTGACCCTGCGTCCCTCCTTCCCCCGACCCCGATAGGACTTGTTCAGTGTTTGCTCTTCCCTCCACACTGCGGGCTCCCTCAGGGCAGGCTCTGCCTTCTTACCTTCTCCCAGAGTCTAATAGTGTGTAACACACAGTAGCCTCCCTTCAAAGGAGAGCAGGTTTAAGCCAAAAGAAAAAGGCTGGTGCTTTATTAGGGAGCGTTCAACTCAGCATGAGCCCACTCTCTGAAGGCCTGCTAGGAAGACAGCCCGCCGAGGGCCTGCCCGGGGTTAGGGAATGCGCCTTATCTCCCGAGGGACACAAAAGGAACCATGGGCTCCATTTCTTGCTCCCCTTCCCTTCCCGGCCCAGAATAACAGCTACCAACACATCATTCAATCCCACAAGTAATTCCACTGACAGGGATGTCTGTGCAAAGCAACCAGAGTCACAGTCTCATAACAGTTTGGGGTCACATGCTACATGGATGTCCCTATCAAGGTTACGATCTGAACTGAATTCTTTTTTTTTTTTTTTTTTTTTTTTTTTTTGCTTTTTGGGTCACACCTGGCGATGCACAGGGGTTACTCCTGGCTCTGCACTCAGGAATTACCCCTGGCCGTGCTCAGGGGACCATATGGGATGCTGGGATTTGAACCCGGGTCGGCCGCGTGCAAGGCAAACGCCCTACCCGCTGTGCTATCGCTCCAGCCCCTGAACTGAATTCTAAGAGAAATTCTAAGCTAAAGCATGTTTTGCAAAACCTCAAGATGCTGCAGACTCCCATAACCGAGGGCCACACGGGGCCACAGGTGAAAACCGTGTAAGCAAGGAGGAGGCCACAGCTGGGAGAAACACTGACCTAGGGGATCGTAGGGGAAAAAATTCTCTATTTCTGGATAGACGTCATCCCAGACAGGAACAGAGGTTTTTGTGGTAGCAGTCTCCTCGGATGCCTGAAACACACAAAAAACAAAACATGGATTAGTGAGGGTGAAGTCTTGTCAGCTGATAAGCGCAAGGAATGAGGCTTCTTCAGACATTTTCTGCTTTTAGTTTTGTTTTTGTTTTTGAATTTTGTTTCTCATGAAGTTGTTCACAGTAACTGATTACATTCAATCATTTTCTGCTTGTGACCCTTTTCTTCCCCCCCCAGGAAATTTTTTCATGACTCTTGGGATACAGGTATATAAGTATAAGAAAACATGTACTGGGGCCGAAGCGATAGCACAGCGGGTAGGGTGTTTGCCTTGCACGCGGCCGACCCGGGTTCAATCCCCGGCATCCCATATGGTCCCCCGAGCACCGCCAGGAGTAATTCCTGAGTGCAGAGCCAGGAGCAACCCCTGAGCATCGCTGGGTGTGACCCAAAAAGCAAAAAAAAAAAAAAAGAAAAAAGAAAACATGTACTAATGATAAATAATTTCTTCTGGGCAAGAGAGGTAGTAGAGCAAGTAAGGTGCTTGCCTTGCATGTGGCTGACCGGGGTTCGAGCCCCAGCACCACATATGGTGCCTCCAAGCCTCACCAGGAGTCATCCTTGATCACAGAGCCAGGAGTGAAGTCCTGAGCAGGGCCAGGTTTGGTGTCAAGTAACAACAAATAATATATGTATTTCAAAACAGAATTTGTCATGACCCCCCCCCATATTCCATCACAGGACCCCCCAATGGGGTTCACTGACCACAGTGTAAAAAACCCAGCTCTAGAACTCATGAAACTTAATTATGGCAGTGCATAATTTAAGACTTGCCAATTGCATAGTGATTTCATTTCCATTTCATGAGAACCAACCTTCGTTCTCATGATTACATTTAAATTCAGAAAATAAATCTAGTACATGGCTCAAAAGTCTAATTCAAGTCTAATTTAAATAGCAGCACCTGCCAAAGTAAGATATCACAATGTAAAACAGCATTAACTCAAAACGAATTAATTCAACACTCAAATTAAGAGAAAATAAGCATCAGTCACCCAAAATAGTTGTTAATCCTAAAAGCCATTTTTGCCTATTGGAAGTGAAATTTTCCCATCACGATGATATCAACTATTTATTTGGCTAATAGGAAAAACAGGCTCCTGTACCTCAATCACACACAGCAAGTAACAGATAGAAAAAAGGCAGTCCTGTTACTTTATTTATTTTCGCTATTTTTAGGCCGCACCTGGCGATGCTCAGGGTTTACTCCTGCCTTCACACTCAGCAATTACTCCTGGCGGTGCTCAGGGGACCCTATGGAGTGCTGGGGATTGAACCAGGGTCAGCCGCATGCAAGGCAAACGCCCTCCCCACTATACCTCTGCTCCGGCCCCGACCCTGTTAGTGTAGAAACCCGCCACAGAGACCCCTACTGAGGGCTCCCACACTTCAATTCCATGTCATACTCTCATCAGCGCTGCTCTAGCCTTACAAGACTTAAGGCTGTTTACGCCTATTTTCCTTCTGAAAAAGACACTGACTGCCCTCAGCCACAGTGCTCATGCCAGGGGGTGGATGTCAAAACACTCGTTTCTTTCCCAATATAACAGAGATTTTTGTTGTCGCTGCCTTGTTGGGCCTATCCAGTGGTGGCCCTACCCCTAACTGTGCGCAGAGATCACTCCTGGCGGTATCAGGGGACCGTAGGGGGTGTCAGGGATGGCACCAGGCAGGCCACGTGCAAGGCAAACGGCCTACCCGCCGTACCATCACTCTGGCCCCAGATACAGCGTCTCAGTTATTCAAATAAAGTGTTTATCCAAGTACCGAAGTCCTCTTTCACAGCCAAGTGCTCTCAGCCCTGGACACATACACTGGGCTGCTGCTCATCTGCCCACCTGGTCTAAGCAACTCCGTAAATGCGGAGTCAGCCTGGCAAAGTGGGCAACGTGGCAGCCCCAGAGCTATTTCACCAGCACCGTGACCTCTGCAAAGCACCCTCGCCCTCAGCACTACACCTCGCTGTAAGGAAAGACCACCACGCCACCCGCATCCTCTAGTTAAGGGCAAAGGAGGTGAAAATGTTCTCGGTCATTTCTGAGACTCCAGATCAGGAGGCACTGGAGGCAGAGGCGGTCCCTTCTACCAGCTGATGTTCCGGTTCCTCCTTCCCACAGCAGGGAGGACACCTGTGGTGTGAATGGACCCAGGGGGGCCCCTGACTCACTGTCTCCAAAGCCCACATCTACCTTCTGAGGAGAGGAGGTGGTCCGCTGGAATTTCAGAGGTTCGCTGATGTTCTCGGAATGCTCTTTGTGTCTGTTAACAGAGCGGAAGGCCTTCCTTGTACCTGCAGGGGGGCAGAGAAACCTTTTCCCAGCATGTGGAGTCAACACCGGAGCTGTTTCCTTTCGCCGCTAACAAGTCTCAGCAGCGTGTTCATTTCCACAGTCTCTGTCTATAAATCAGGTCTAACTGTGGTTCACGTCTGTAGTTACGGCATCATGACTCCTAGTGCCGTTAAGAATAACTTCCCGGGGCTGGAGAATAGTCCAGCGGGGAGGGTGCTTGCCTTGCAGACCGCCCACCTGGGTTCAATCCCGGCCACCCCTTCGGGTCCCTGGAGCACAATCAGGAGTGATCCCTGAGCGCAGAACCAGGAGTGAGCCTCTGGGTGTGGCCCCAAAACCAACCAACCAAACAAACAAAAAGTACTTTCCAGGAGTACAAAGCAGCTACATCACACCCAGAATTCCATCCCACCAGCCACCAACTAGGTCCCTTCTCTCCGCAGTACTTGCATTGGGGGCCCTCCTAAATAACCCCATTAAGCTACTCAACTTGGAAAGGAGGCCCCAACGAGCATCTCGATTCTAAAATGTCTCGGCCAGCTGGGATAGAGAAGGGACCACTACGTAAATGACGTTGGAGGGCTCGCTGGGGATGGGAGCAGAAGGGAATGTGCCTGCCCCAGAGGCAGGGGCCAGGGGATGGAGTGGTGATGGAGGGAGGGATACTGGGCACACTGGTGGTGAACCGGCAGTGGTGGAGGGATGGGTACTGGATCCTTGTATGATTGAAACTTAATCTCGAAAGTTTGTAAGTCTGCAACTGTATCTCATGGTGATTCATTTAAAAAATAATATATATATATATATATATATAAAATAAAATGCCCCCCCGCCCCCACTGATGGAGAGGGTCCCAGTGCAGCCCGGCACTTACCAGGCCCAAATTCCTGCACCAGCACATCCTTGGCCCGACCAGCGACTGGGTCTTCATTCTCCGCATTCAGCAAGCCCCACGCCGCCATCCCGGGTCTGCCGGAGCGAGGGGGAAGATGTTAGAGAGAGGCCCGGGCCCGCAGTTCAGACCGAACCTCGCAGGCCCGGCCACGCCTGCTCCGGGGCCTGGGCGAAAATGCAACGGGTCTTGCATTTTAGGAGATGCAAGAGGGACTTGCATCTCCTAAAATGACTGTCCGGCTCGCCTCCCTGGGAGCCCGCTTCCGGAACCGACGGTTCGGGACGGCACCGGGCGTGTGGTTAAGAGTCAACTGCTCGGAACCGAATCGCCCGGGGGGGGTGGGGGGGCCGCCACGGTCCGCGCCCGCGGCTCGACCCCGCCCGGACTGTGAGAAGAAAAACCGGCCAATTCCCAGCCCCAAGCCTGTGAGCCCGAAATGCCAGCGTCCTTACACTCGACCCGGTTCGGCCGCAAACCGCCGAACTCCGCCTCGCGACCAACAGCCACACTCGAGGTTCAAGCGCAGCGGCGGCTCTGGGCTCCGCTTTGAAACCGACGCACGCGGCCCCATTGGCTCCTCCGCAGGGAAGGGCGGGGCGGAGGCGTCCGCGAGAACCAATAGAAAGAACCCAGTATTTCTACGCTCCGCCCCTCCGAAAATTTTTGGGAAGAAAAAAAGGCTTAAGTGCTGACACCTTATCATCACTTAAAAGGGGATGAACCGGTTTCCAGTGCCAAACGATACAGCAAATTCATGCGATTATTATATTAAGACAGATTTTAGTGGTTTGGTTTGGCGTGGGGCTTTCCCTCCCCACTCTGATCGTTATAATCAATTGTTCATCTATTAAAGAGAAAATAAGCCTTGAGTTTTCAGTACATTTAAAGTTCAGTAGTTTTACCAAGATTTGGTTTACTGCTGGCCATCCCAAATAAATTTTCCAGGTACACAATTATTCTTTTTCAACATGTTGCTTTGTGTTTGCTACTACACTCAGGATATTTTCATGGAGTAATTACACTGATGTAACAGTTTAAATATCAGCAGATTTTTCTTCACAGGAACTCTAATTCTATATACCTCTTTCAATAACTTTCTGCCTTTAAAATAAAAAAACAACTTTACTTCATTGTAGTAGGCGTCATTTATTTCCTTTTGAGGCCACATCCAGCCAGCCGTGCTAAGGAATTAGGAGCAAAGGCTGGAACCTCATGCAAAGTATGTGATCCTATCCTTTGAGCTTTCTCCCTAACACCATCAATTTTTTTCTTTTATTTTGTTTTTTGGCCACACCCAGCTGTGGCCAGGTGGCAAGACTTGAACCTGGATTGGCCACATGTGAAGCAAGTGTCTTACTTGCAACACTATAACTCCTGCCCTAAACTGTCTTTTACAGTCTTCATGTCATGTCTTTCTTCAACTTTCCTTGTATTCACTCAACTCTATTCTCTCTCCCTTAGGAACTTTGGTGGGTTTCAGCTTCATACCAACGGATTGTTTCCTTTTCCCTCATTTCCTGAATTCAGAAAATTCACCTATTATCATATTTTCCCTATTGTCTGCTTGTTTTGGGATTCTGAATTTGAGGCTTTATCTCCGAAAATACTTCTTTGAGGATATCTAATTCAGGTAGAAGTGTTGTAAGACTTTCTTAGGTTGATATTTGAATGCTTCGTTCATTTTGTTTATCAGCTGAAATGATTTTACTCACTTTACATTCTACTAATATAAAAACATGAACTTTATCTTCCATTTTCTTATTCATTTTGAAGTATTTTAAGTAGGTGATATTAGTATATAGAAATAAATAAAATACGTGTGTTGATATAACACACACATATCCATAGTATACAGAAAAAAGAATTACTGGGTATTATAGTTGAACAGAATTTTCTGTTTAGTATAGGTTTTTCCCCCTTCTTGTCGTGCCAGAACTTCAAACCCGGGCCTCACACATATGAAGCATGCGCTCTGCCACTAATCCTTATAGGATTTTTTGGGGGTGGATATGGGGGAGGCAGACAGATTTGAGCCATATTCAGTATTCAGGGTTTACTCCTGGCTCTGTGCTCAGGGATCAGTGGAGGACTCTATGCAGTGTCAGGGATCAAACCCAGCTGGCCAGAGCAAAGTAAACGCCTCATGCATAGTACTATCTCTTAGTACTACTTAGTACTATCTCATAGTACTATTTCTCAAATGGATGACTTTTTTGAGGCTAGAGAGCCTGGCAAGCTACCGAGAGTATCCGGCCCACACGGCAGAGCCTGGCAAGCTACCCCTGGCCAATTCGATATGCCAAAAACAGTAACAAGTCTCATAATGGAGACGTTACTGGTGCCCGCTCGTGCAAATCGATGAACAACGGGAGAACAATGCTACAGTGCTAAAGGGAAAATAGAGCAGAGCAAATTTAGAGGTTGAACAAGACTAGGCTGGCTCTTCAAGCCCGTTCTCTCTTGAACACGCCAGTCTGTTTCTCAGCTGCAGTGCTCTCTCTTGAACACATTTCCCCACTTACTCTCCTCTCACATCTTTCTAAATAAATTTCAATAAAGCTATGTTGCTTCACTTTAAAAACAGGCTTAGATAATAGCTGCATTTCAATCGGTGACAGAAAAAAATGTATCTATACTTAGAGATATAGCACAACGAGGAAGACATTTGCCTGCCACGCGGCTGACCTGGTTTCAATCCCTGGCACCCGTGAGCACTGCCAGGAGTGATTCCTGAGCCCAGCGCCAGGAATAAGTCCTGAGCACTGTCAGGTGTGACCAGGGGAAAAAAAAATAGGGCTTGGAGAGATAGTTAAAGGGAAAAATACCTGTACACTGAGTGAGTACATGCTGTGCACACGAGAGGCCCAAGCTCTGGCCCCCAGCGTATGGTCCCTCTAAGCAATGCCGTTTGCGACACCACCCCCTCCCCCTCAAAAAACAAAATTGAGGGGCTGGAGCAATAGCACGGCGGGTAGGGCATTTGCCTTGCACACAGCCAACCCGGGTTCGACTCCCAGCATCCCATAGGGTCCCCCAGCACCGCCAGGAGTGATTCCTGAGTGCAGAGCCGGGAGGAACCCGTAACCCCAGTGCACCGCTGGGTGCGACCCAAAAAGCAAAAAAAAAAAAAAAAAAAAAAGCAGCTGGTGATCCTTGTTAAACAGGGATTAATGAGGATTTCTTCTTTTTTTTTTTTTCTTGGGGGGGGGGAAGGTTGTTGTTTTGTTTTTCGAGCCAGACCCAGCGATGCTCGCGGCTGACTCCTGGCGGTGCCGGGGATCGAACCCGGGTCGTGAGTGCGCGAGGCAAACGCCCTCCCCGCTGTTAAGTACCTCCCCAGCCTGGTCTAGGCATTTTAAGACTTTCCTTTTCCCTTTACCTCCCCAGTTCCTGCGATTCTAAAACAAAATCGACTGTTCAGAAACCGTGGGCCGAAAGGAGCGCCAAGTCACACCGCGCCCTGGCAGCCCGCGGCAACCCGCTGTCGAGGAACTGGCCCAAAACCTCGCGAGACCGCCGGCGCGGTGACGTCACGCCCGCGCTCCAGTGCGCAAGCGCTCGCGCGCGCCGCCCGGAAGCTGCCGCGGGGGCCGCCGGGAGAGGGAAGAAGCCGGAAGTAAACAGTGCGCGTCTTGGGTTTGTTTCTCTGCGATTTTCGGTCGCCGGCGGCGGGTCCAGGTAAGAAACGATCCTGAAAGCTTAGGTGCGTGTCGGTGAAGCTTCGGGGCCTCCAAAAGTGAGCCGAACGCGCCGAATTCCAAGGGAGCACTCAATAAAAGGGGTCGAAGAAGACCCAGGAGGGAGCCGCGGTCCCAAGACTCAGACTTAGTAACTCGGCCCAGGCTAGGGACATATATATATATATATATATATATATATATGCATATGCATACATATACATGCATGTGAAGAATTATTCTGTGCCAGGGCAGAGAGGCCACTTCCACGGGTTGGCTCAGAGCATGCGAGAGGCCCGGTTCCGTCCCGGATCCTGCAGGGTCCCTACGGCACCGCCAAGAAGCCGCCCCCGAGCCCCAACCCGGGGAAAGCCCCTGAGCGAGTCGGGTGTGGCCGGAAAATCAAAAACAAAACATGCACGCGCCCACACACACATACAAATAGATGCTTTTGGTGCAGAAGGCGAGGAGTAATAGCTAATCGTGACTATTATAATAATAGCCAGTATATTACTATATATAGCATATTACTATATTACTAATAATATGATAATAGCTAGTAGTGACTTGTGCCTCTTGAGAATGTAGCTAGTCTGAATAAATATAAAATGGTTTGGTTTTTTGTTTTTTGGGGTTTTTTTTTTGCCTTTTGGGTCACTCCTGGCTTTGCACTCAGGAATTACTCCTGGCGGTCCTCAGGGGACCATATGGAATGCTGGGAATCGAACCCAGGTTGGCTGCGTGCAAGGCAAACGCCCTACCCGCTGTGCTATCACTCCAGCCCCTTAAAATGTTTGTTTTTTTTTTGCCTGTTACATGTTGAAATAGTAGCATGTTTGGATATACTAACTAAATTGTAAAGATAGTTCTTTTTTTCTTAAAGATGACCTGTGGAATAAATTTTAAACGATTTGTAAAGCTGGTATATTTCTCTTGGACGCTGCTACCCTGGACACTGCTCAATTTTGGGTATTGGGACTTGATCCATCAAATTTGTCTTTTATTGAAAAATAACACTGCTGGGAAGTACACTGGTGATGGGTGTGCTGTTGAAATTATGTGCACGAGAAGCCATCATTAACAGTATTACAAATCAGATTCCCCAAGAAATTGTTTTAAGAAAAAATAACGCTGCAGTGTGGAGCATTAAGTAGAAGTGTAGGATAACATGGGGTTTGTCCTTTTTGCCTTGCCTTAGGGAACATAGTTTACCTTAAAGCAATGTCCTTTCTGTATGGACACAGGAAGACAATATTGTGCTTATAACTTGGGAGTTGATTGACTCCAATAATATTTACTCCTGAGCATCTGCTTTCTCAACTCAGTTGCCCTTAATTCCTAACACCCCAAAAACAGGGTCCTGACAAGGGACAGGATGGATTCAGGGCAAGCCCAGGACAAGCGGTGAGTTATGTGCTACCCTGGCATCGAGATAGGCCAGGCCAAAGCACCACAATACTCAACTATAAGTTGAGGGCATGATCATGGACAATGCTGTCATGATCCAAAGGTAACGACGAGACTAGGACCCTGCTGGGGTTAGGAAGATTAACCTGGCCTGAGGAGTGTGGTCTGGATTATATAGTAAATGTCCTCAGGAAGAACCAAACTTTAAGGTTATATCTCTTACTGTGCTCATACAGAATAACATTGTTAGAAATATTAGAAGTAGATTTACTATAACTAAGTAGATTACTAGCTCACACCCTGATACACCCTTGTTTGGACCCCCACCCTTGAGTGGATCTCCTTAGATGAGATTTTGTTAATCTCCTCAAGAAATGGTCTTACCCTTCTTTGTTGATTTGTTGATGTTAAACCCACCTTTGTGTCACCACCCTATGTAGTTTGCTATATAAACTAAGACTGTGGGGCACTGAGGGGGAGAAAGAAGACAAGGGAGACAGAGGAGATAGGAGAGACAGAAGAAGGAGACAGAAGAAGACAGACCAAGATAGAAGAGACAGGAGAGGCAGAAGAAGAAGACAGAGGAAGAAGACACAAGACACAAAGAGACAGACGCAGAGACGAAGAGACACAGACGAAGAGAGCACAGTGGCACACACATAAGCAGAGCACAAGGTGAAAGAAGTGAGAGTGAGCGGGGCAGAAAGGGAATATTAGAAGATTCAGAGAGAGATCGAGAACGGGGAGGAAGCAGCGAGAGAGACAGGAGTGTATAGAGAGGAGATTGGAATAAACTGCGATTGAGACCAACCAGCTTGGCTCCGTTCCTTCCTTAGCCTGCCTCATCATCGCCATCAACCTCCCCGGGGTGGTGGAAGCGGCTGGAGACTACCAAACGCCGGCAGCGGGAGAGATAGAGCCCCACTGGTCCCTCTTCTCTTTTGTTACACAAGAAGGAACCAGAAGAGACCAATAAGTAGAAAAGTGTAGTAATGGAGTCTAAAATAGTAGCATTGAAAAATAGGGAGAAGTAGAATTTGGTAACCGTTCCTATTGATAAAATAAGGGATTATCTGAAACTCCCATGTAAAGGGATGGATGTGTTGTCTATTATTGAAACTATGAGAGAAAATAGTGGGCTGAGAGTAGACTCAAAGAGGATCACGTGTTAAATTCAGATTTCTTGAGTTTACATGTCTCTGAAACCTGTAAGTGAATGGAGATGCTATGTATGAAGAATATATATGTATTCAGCAGAACATATATATTCAGTAGAATATATATTCAATAGAGAATATACATATATGTATTCAGGTACATATACGTATATATGTATCTGATGCTCAAATAAGAGACCTGGACTCAGGTATGGATTGAAGACCCAAAAGTGGCTATGTGACTTGTAATGGTTTCACTGGTGCATTCATGAAAGCCTAGCTCACACGGGTATGTATTTCTTCCTTTCTTTATCCAGGAGGTCAGATCACCATGGCAGCTGCTGCTGTGGATGCAGCTAACGCTGCTCCACTGTCAGGATCCAAAGAAATGAGTTTGGAGGAACCAAAGAAAATGACGAGAGAGGACTGGAGAAAGAAGAAGGAGCTGGAAGAACAACGGAAACTGGGTAATGCTCCTGCCGAAGTTGATGAAGAAGGGAAGTAAGTACTTTAATTATTCATATAAACTGCTCATTCATAATTCAAATTCATGTCTAGTTCATTTATCAAATTCTAAACCTTTGGTGGGACAGGAAGCTCTTTAACATTAAATCATTTTTAAAATTTGTATTACTATATTATGGAGTGAGCGTATCTCTTTCTCTTCCCACGATGATAATTTGTTCTTAGGCTTAATACAGCTATCTTTGTAATATGTGATCGATTCTTTTAATCATTTATAATAATTTTTTTTAATTTTATTACAGAGACATCAACCCTCATATTCCTCAGTATATATCTTCTGTACCATGGTACATTGATCCATCAAAAAGACCTACTTTAAAGCACCAGAGACCACAGCCAGAGAAACAGAAGCAGTATAGCTCGTCTGGAGAATGGTACAAGAGGGGTGTCAAAGAGGTATGCCTGTACCTACAGAACTGAAGATTTTTTAGAACCTTTAATGTGAGAGAGAGAGTACACTGTGCCTGAACTCAGTCCCTGGCATACATAGGCCTCCTGAGCATTGCTGAATAGGGCTCTGGAGGCCCCAAGCAGCACTATATCCTCCAACTCTAGTGCAAACCAAATGGGATCACTGGGAGTGGCCCTAGGGGCCCCTGAGCACTATAGCTGCACTATATAGTGTAGAAAAAGGGGGTCAGAGAGATACAGCGGGTAGGGTACTTGCCTTGCACACGGCCAACTTGGTTCAGTCACTGGCATATGATCCCCCAAACACTGCCAGGAGTGACTCCTGAATGCAGAGCCAGGAGTAAGTCCTGAGCACTGTTGGGATACACTGCCTCCTTTCAAAAATAAAGAAAAGGAAAAGATTATATAATCTTCCCTCTAGTATTCAGTTGTATAATACTTCTTTAATTTCTGTGATCTCTTCATAAATTGTATTTTGCTGAATTTCTTAACCGTTTTTTAAAATATGGAGGCACCCTACTTCACCTCTTAATCATTGCATCAGAAACATTTCCTCCGCCCCTCTTGCCAGAGAGCCCGGCAAGCTACCGAGAGTATCTCGCCTACACGGCAGAGCCTGGCAAGCTACCGTGGTGTATTCAGTATGCCAAAAACAGTAACAAAAAGTCTCACAATGGAGACGTTACTGGTGCCCGCTCGAGCAAATAGATGAATAATGGGATGACAGTGATGATGATCAGAAACATAATAAAAGCTAAAGTTGATTCCTTTAGGGGCTGGAGTGATAGCATGGTGGGTAGGGCGTTTGCCTTGCGCGCAGCCGACCTGGGTTAATTCCCAGCATTCCATATGGTCCCCCGACTGAGCACCGCCAGGAGTGATCCCTGAGTGCATGAGCCAGGAGTAACCCCTGTGCATCGCAGGGTGTGACCCAAAAAGCATAATTAATAAATAAAGTTGATTTCTTTATAGGCGAGGATGCTAGAGCCACACCCAGACCTGCTGGTGGGTCACTGCTAGTGGGGCTACCACAGGTGGTCCTGTGTCCTGTGGAACTAACCGTATGCCAGACAGGAACCTTAACCTCTATCTTTCCGGGCCCCACCTTTTTATTTTAACTCATTAGAAAATAGCTTGTGTGCATTGTGCTGCTTTATCTTTGTTTCTTCCCTAAAGTTTTGGCCACAGCCATTGATGCAGAAGGCAGAGATGAGGTGTTTACACCTTGCTCAGTGCTTGGGGGAGGGGGAACCAAGTGATTCCAGAGTTCAAACCTGGGGTTCCTACATGAATGAATATATGTGCTCCAGCCTGTTAAGTCATCTCTCTGGCCCTACTTTTAGTGTGTTTGATAATGACAGTAATATTCTGTAACAGAACTCTAGTACATTTACAAATTTTAGGAAAGTTAGTTTCAATTCCATGCTTTAATTTGTTATCCATATAACAGCAGATTCACTTATGTGCCAATGCTATCTTCGAAAAATTTAGTCCAGAATCACTCTTACATCTAGTTGATGTGGTGATACTTGGGCCGGTGGCATGACAGCCCACCAGGACAACCGAGGGATGCCTAGAGGTTTCCAGGAGCCAGTGGTGCTCAGGAGATCATGTGATGTCGGGATTCAAATTCGGGTCCTGGCGTATGCCAGGCTTGCTCCCCTGACCACTGAGTTCTTTTCTCAGACCACCGAACTGGTCCATTTGCAGGGGGAGGTAGGCTGAGTTCTTGATAACTGATAACTGAGTTCTTGATAACATCAGTCCAAGTGTGATGTTATTCTTCATTTGTCTAGCTGATGGTTTATGTCATTTTGATACTTTCTGAGATCTGGGATATAGTTTATTAAGTTAATGTCTTTTTACCTAATTTCCCCTTTTGCTTGAGTAAATCTTCCTTGCATTTTCTTCTATAAAAATGTGTTACTTTTGTAGATTTTTGCAGTGATTTCCAACTTCTTCAAATAAGTAAAATACTTTTTTTTTTCTTACATTCATTCATAGAATTCCATAACTACCAAATACCGCAAGGGAGCGTGTGAAAACTGTGGGGCCATGACACACCAAAAAAAAGACTGCTTTGAGGTAAGTACACCCTCGAGAGTTTTAGAAACTATTGCCAGAGTCTTTTTCCTAATGAGAGAACTTAATTCTAGATCTTTCACCAAAAATTTGAACAAATACAAAAATTAGAGTAAACAAATTGTTTTGAGGCCACACCCAGTGGTGCTCTGAGTCCAGGGATCACTACTGCTGGTGCTCAGGGGACCATAGGGGGTGGCAGGAGCACAAGCCAGTTGGCCACGTGCAAGGCAAGCCTCTACCCATTACACTATGATTTGAGTGCCTTGAATAAAAAGTTTTTGCTGAAAGACCAAGTGACAGTTGAATAGGGCATAAAGTCCCATGGTACATTCATGCTCACTCAATAAAGGTTATATGAAATTTTATTCTGAGCCACAGATACTTAGGAAATGATTTGACCTTACTTTTTCAGAGACCGAGGCGAGTTGGAGCAAAATTTACAGGGACTAATATAGCTCCAGATGAACATATTCAGCCTCAGTTGATGTTTGATTATGATGGGAAGCGGGATCGGTGGAATGGCTACAATCCAGAGGAGCACATGAAAATTGTAGAAGAATATGCCAAAGTGGATCTGGTAAGCAGAGTTCCCTGCTCTCCCTCCCATCCCTGAAGAATGGGTGAACGTTTTGCCATATTCTAACAGCCCTGGTGTTGAGATTTCCAACTGAATGCTAGGAATTTTATTACAGTAAAGCACTGATGTGAATTCATTACCCAAAATAATATGCTGGCACTATGTAACAGCATTTATTCTTATTTGATTCTTGTATTTTTCTCTTGGATTAATGTCACAAGAGTCTAAAACCATGAGAAGAGGTTAGAAAGCTTGTGGCTTTTGAATTTATGAATTCTGGTTCCCTAAACTCCTTATCTTGCCCATGGCCTATTTTGTTTCATTTCAAATTCAGGTGTGGTTTGGGGGGTTGGGGAAGACACCCAGCTGTGCTCAGGGTTTACTCCTCATTCTTCTTTGATAACTCCTGGAGACCATATATCGGGCCAAGGATCAAATCTCAGTCAGCCACTTGCAAGGCAGATGCCTTCTCCTCTGTACTATCTCTCCAGCCCCACTTAACGATTGTCATGTTGCATTTTTTCAAATAAATATTTTTTAAATTGAGTTTTTACATTAAACCCTAAATCTTTTCTAGAGGGGTGCTAAATGGTTTCCCCCTACATCCCAAAAGAGAACATTAGGCCATGTATGTTGACACCTCTGGTCTGGAGCTACATGAAATCTCAGAATTTTATCCAGTAACTTTTTTTTTTTTGGAGGGTGTGTGTTGGGGGTAAGTGGGGGGGGGGGGGGGGGGCGGGGGTGATCACACCCAGCAGTGCATAAGTCTTACTCCTGGCTCTGCACTCAGGGATCAGTCCTAGTGAACTCAGTGACTGTATAGGATGCCAGGGATCAAACCCAGGTTGTCCACATACAAAGCAAGTACCCTACCTGCTGTTCTATCTCTCAGGTTCCCCAGTAGCCCTTTCTGAAAACAGTTAACTTTAAATACATTAAAAAATGTTTGAGGCTGGGAATGTAGAGAAGCGGTAGAGTTCGCACCTTACAAATACGAGACCCTGGGATTCACCCAGTACCAAAAATATGCATAAATTTAAAAAGGATTTATTAGATGCATAAGTAATTGTCTTTTTTTCCCTCCCCATTTAGGCAAAGCGAACACTGAAAGCCCAAAAACTCCAAGAAGAATTAGCCTCGGGAAAACTAGTGGAACAGGCTGTAAGTATTAAAAATGATCACTAAAAGTCCTTCAGGCTCTTTGAAAACAACTGAAATTTCAAACCGTAATACATTTTAGAGTTATCCGGTTAGGAAGATTTTAGAGGCTACAGCACGGGCCCAGGGGTGCATGCTTTCCATTCAGTAGCCCTGGATCTGGTTTTTGGGGGGCCACACCTGGCAGTGCTCGGGGCTGACTCCTGCCTGTACTCCGGGATCACTCCTGGCAAGACTTTGGGGACCATATGGTGCCGGGGGTCCAACCCTGGTCAGCCGTATGCAAGGCAAGTCCCCGACTCACTGTCCTGTCTCCCAAGCCCCCTGGAGTCCTGGGTTTGATCTGTAGCCTTTGAGGTCTGCCAACTGTTCCCCTCCTCCCACAAACCAAAGAAAAAAGAAAAACAAAGATTTCCAAGAGTGTGCATTTGAGGGGAAAGGTAAAACGAACATAGAGTTCATAGGCGTATAAACTGACGCAGTCATTTTAGAAAGAATGTTGCCATCAAGTATTTATGTACCATATTTGGAATTAAATTGGTATATTCCATTTTAAAGTGTTTCCCAGTGTTCAGAAAAATCATTTATAAATACATTAATTGCAGCACTTTTATAACACAAGGTAAAATAGTTTGCATGGCCCAGAATAGAAGCTAGTGAAGCAAGCTATCCTGCCTTTGCATGATAGGACACTATAAAACTAAAAAAGGGGATGGAGCGATAGCACTGTGGGTAGGGCTTTGCCTTGCATGCACCAGTGTCACACAAAAAAGCAAAAAAAATAAAAGAACATTGTAAAATTCTTGAAACAGCTTTCATGGAGATTCTCTCTAACAACACTGAATAGCGCTTAATGTTTTTAACATGTCACTGAAACATAGTATCACATAAGAAAAATACCAGATTGCAGTATAAATCAGTGAATTTTTATTTTCACTCTATTTTTAGCATTTCCTATATTTTCCTTTGTAAGCTGTATAGCTGGGCAACTAAAGTTATACATAAAAATAAAAGATGATTCGGAGCCAAAATGATCGTACAGTGGGTAGGGCATGTGCTTTGCACACGGCAAACCCGGGTTCAATCCCCAGCAACCTGTATGGTCCCCCGACCACCATCATTAATAATTCCTGAGCACAGAGCCAGGAGTAATTACCCCTGAGCAATGCCAGGTAAGACCTAAAAAATAAAAATAAATAAAAGATGGGCTGGGAAAATGGCACAGGAGTCAGAGGCACATTCTTTGCAACTCATGGCCCCCTGAGTCCTGCTCCGTGTAGCCACTGTGGTCCCTCGTACCATATGGCCCACGGAGCACTGTGTCCCCAGACCTCCACACTGAACTGTGTGGCCCAGTTGTTGCTGTGCCACTGGGAATCACTTCCCCCAGAAAGCAAAACAAGATATTTCAGCCAGTTTGTTTTCTTGTTTCAGTCTGTCAACTTCATGAAGTATTTCATACTTAGTAGAGTTGAAGTCTTTTCAGCAAATTTATGCACAAATAAATAATAGATGAAAATTAATAATAGATGAAAACAAATAAATAATAGATGAAAACACTGAGTTTTCTCATTTACATTCCTAGAAGGCATTCTTAGGAAATACGAATCATATAGCAAAACAGAATAAAGTCATCGCAAGTCAGGAGCCAGTAAGGCCCTAAAATCCAGCCGTGCCTTTGGGTAGCCCAGCCTGACCTGCAGTCGGGCCAGACCAGTCCCCTGTACCATGTCCAGTCCCCTGCGCAGTGCCAGGAGGAAGCCCTGAGCCCCACTGCCGGTGGCCCGGATACCTAAAAGGAAAGTAAGTTTTAGTGCGTGCTAGGAGAGCTAACACGGCGGGGACGGTGCTTGGCTTCCATGAAGATGACCCCAGCTCTAGTCCCACCACATGAAACACCAAGCTCAGCCAAGACTGCCAGGTTGGGGCCCAAAAACCAAAAAAGAAGTAAAATGTTGATGTCACATAGCTGCCATTCGGAAAGTAAATTTTTGCTTCTACCAGAATTGCTTATGTAATTTTTCATACAAAGTCTGACTTCATGGGAGGTGCCCAGGGGCTGTTCCAGAGACATCTGTAGTACTGGCCATTTGCTTCACGCAAGGCAAGTGCCCTACCTCCTGCCTCACCAACCCTTGAAGCCTTTAAAAAGTAGCATAATGAAATCCGGACTTTATATAGGCATTTTTTGTCGTTTGAGACATTCCTTATCAGCTGTTAATGAAGAAAGAAGTGTCTTTATGACGAGGATTTTAGACTTAACATCACAATATAGTATTAACTGAGTTGATTTGTTCATTCCTTAAATTTTATAAAGGCGTTAAAGTTTTGAATTTAATGACACTTCTTACCTGATCCTAGTATCTTTTGTGTGGGGAGGGGTCTTAGGGAGCAGTTAATACAAAACTAAAGGGGTTTATTGAATACATTGGCAATGCGTGTTTATGGGTTGGGTTTCTGTTACTTTTGTACTGAGAATTTTCTAGAAATTTTCTGGGTTTATAGACTAATAAAATTAACTGTTCACAGTGATATATTTGTACTCAGTTTTTGTACTCTTAGTAGCGAAATGTGAAGATTTATTACATCAAGTTTTTAAGTATTGAATAATTAGTTAAGTGGTATAAAATTAGGAAATTTATTTTCCTTCTTTGGTCTTACAGAATTCTCCAAAACACCAGTGGGGAGAAGAGGAACCAAATTCTCAGGCGGTAATATTTGCTCTGTTAGAACTTTCCATTTCTGTTGGCTAATAGTAATAACGCTGATGCTAATGATAGTGGCGTTAAAGAACCCAAGTGTGTATATAAGGTGTTTGGTAAAAGAACGGAAAACAAAAACTAGATGCTGTCTCTTTTAACCATTTTCTTTCTCTTTAGGAAAAGGATCATAACAGTGAAGATGAGGATGAAGATAAATATGCAGATGACATCGACATGCCTGGACAGAACTTTGATTCCAAGAGACGGATCACTGTCCGGAATCTCAGGATTCGAGAAGATATAGCAAAAGTAAGGCTTGACAAACAACTGCATATATTTGGAAACTGATTATCTTCCATAGTGAATTTTGCCTACTTACCTAGTATCTGGACAGGTGGGGTTAATGTAGTCAATTGTTTCAAGATTAGGGATTATCTGACATTTCACCTTCATCAATCTTGCACATACATTTAATTGGTTGTGATAAATTTCAGGTTTTTTTCATGTAAATACACATTGATGTATATTTTCCTTCTACAGTATTTGCGGAACTTAGATCCAAATTCTGCTTACTATGATCCCAAAACCAGAGCAATGAGAGAGAATCCCTATGCTAACGCAGGAAAAAATCCAGACGAGTAAGTATCAAGTTACTCGGGGGTGGAAAATTCTAATCATAAAAATTCAACAAAAATGGAACGTCTATGGCTGGATTTGGAAAGAATTAAATTTCTTTGAATAGATGCCTGAAACTTTTTAATTTGTATTTACAGAGTGAGCTATGCAGGTGACAACTTCGTCAGATACACGGGTGATACCATTTCAATGGCTCAAACACAGTGTAAGTGCTTGCCATATGTTGAGATAATGTATATCAATTCAAAAGAAATGTTGGGGGACATTTTTTAAAGCTTGTTTTCAAGAAGCGTGCAGTAAACGTAACTACCAACTCACGAAGGTGTTCTAAATCACTCCAGTGTTCGCTTGGGAAGCCTATGACAAAGGATCGGAAGTGCATCTACAAGCTGATCCCACGAAACTCGAACTGTTGTATAAGTCCTTCAAAGTCAAGAAAGAAGACTTCAAAGAGCAGCAGAAAGAAAGCATCTTAGAAAAGGTGATTTTGCCCAGAATGCTCAAGAAGACATTCCTAAAAGAGAAATGAGCAGTTAACAAACGTTCACTTTACATGTGGGATAACACAGAACACAGGGTCCCTATTAATTCATCGGGAGGTATGCTTTGCCACAAAACCTCCTCAAGGCTTAGTTGCCTAATAGAAAACATTTGTATTCCTCACAGTTGTGTTTGTCAGCTGGGTTCCCTGGTCTGAGCCCTCCCATCTGAGGCTGCATGAGCTAAGAGACCTCACTCTGGTTTCTGGCAGTTAGCAGACCTCGTCTGTGCTGAGGATCTGCATCTGAACTAGTTTGTCTCGACCCACACCAGCTTTCCTCCTCTGGTGCCAGCTAGCCCAGATTCTTTACCAGACAGTCTCAGGGCTCAAGGGCTTTTCAGATTTTTGCGTCATATTTCCCAGTTTCTATGGGAAGTATAAGAAATATACCCAGACCTAGATTAAAGTGCTAGAGAAACCATCTCTATCAGAGAAAGGCTGCGAAGTTATGTGGAAAGTGAGCATATATACAAAAAAAAAGATGATTTTTGGCCTTTTTATAGTCATATTGAATCACTCAATATGACTAGCAACTGAAACATCTTTTTGTAGCCCATGTAAACTAGGTGATCGTTTGTTCACTTTTATACAACAAAGCCATGAAAAATATTTTTAATTTTTCTGATTGAAAATAAATGCTTTGGGAACAGGAGTTATAGTACGGTGCGTCAGGGTGCTTGCCTTGCATGCTGCCAGCTGGAGTTTGATCCCCAGCATCCCATATGGTCCCCCAAGCTCCACCAGGAGAGATTCCTGAGTCCACAGTAAGTCCTGAGCATAGGCAGGTGTGGTCCAAAAACCAAAAAAAAGGAAAGGAGGAAGTCCTCTGATAGACATTTGGATGTAAGTCTGTACTGTAAAGCGTATGTAGTAACGCCCAGTGTTCTTGCAGTGACATTTGGATGTAAGTCTGTACTGTAAAGCGTATGTAGTAATGCCCAGTGTTCTTGCAGTATGGCGGCCAAGAACACCTGGATGCCCCTCCGGCAGAACTGCTCTTAGCTCAGACCGAAGACTATGTGGAATACTCAAGACACGGGACCGTCATCAAAGGGCAGGAGCGGGCTGTGGCCTGCTCCAAGTACGAGGAGGACGTGAAGATCCACAACCACACAGTAAGCGTGACACCCGAGCCCTGTCCTGTGCTTGGTAGCATTTCGCTTCAGATTGCTTTTCCCATGTGTCTGTTTGCTTTAGAGTACATTTCCTTTTACGAGAACCAACAACATCCTTTCCTTTTGACATTTAAACTTTGCATTATAAAATATTTTTTAAAAAATAAAGAGTGCAGGGGCTGGAGCAATAGCACAGCGGGGAGGGCGTTTGCCTTGCACGTGGCCGACCCGGGTTCGAATCCCAGCATCCCATATGGTCCCCTGAGCACCGCCAGGAGTAATTCCTGAGTGTAGAACCAGGAGTAACCCCTGTGCATCGCCAGGTGTGACCCAAAAAGCAAAATAAAATAAAGAGTGCATAGGTTGAAAACACTTTTATATATCATGCCGTCATGCGTATGGTGTATGTGCACTTCAGTACTTTGATTTGTACGTATAATATTATATATAATGTAAAAGCGTTTGTTCGTTTGCCAAACTCTGAGCCTTCTGGGAGCCCTGCCCTCCCTCCAAAAGAATTCTGCATTATGTATCCCCGATCATTTGAGTGACCCAAATTTTGGAGTTTCCTTTTAAATTAGATGATGTTTAGGTGAGCCATAAAGTACAGCAGTATGCAGCCAGTCTTGGTTTGTCTCCTAGTGCCAATATGATGTCCCGAGCACAGCCAGGTGTAGCCCTACCTCCAATAAAAATAACCTCACTTTCTCTCTCTATCTCTCTCCCGCTCCACCTCTCTGCAGCATATTTGGGGATCATACTGGAAAGATGGCCGATGGGGATACAAGTGTTGTCACTCCTTTTTCAAGTATTCCTACTGTACTGGAGAGGCTGGGAAGGAGGTTGCTGTAAGTAGAGGCCCTTGTGCTCTCATTGGTGTAAAAGAAAACTCTCAAAATCTGTATGAAACGTTATCTTCTTGTGTTTCAAATTTTACTGTTTCTTACCTGACTGGCAACTACGACATTGAAGTCAAATCACATCTCTTTTTTCATTTCTTCCACAGAATTCTGAGGAATGTATTCTAAATGATACAACTGAAGAAGAGTCCGTGAAAAAGCCTCAAACCCTTATGGAGGTAAATATATAAAGAATCATTTGTTCGCAGTTTTTGATTAAGGCAGAACTTTAGAACTCAGTTTTTGCATTAGTAACACTATATTTCAATCTTGTCAGATACATCAGGAAAAACTAAAAGAAGAGAAAAAGAAGAAAAAGAAGAAGAAGAAGCATCGAAAGAGTAGCTCAGATAGTGATGATGAAGAAAAGAAACATGAAAAACTGAAGAAGGTACGTCATGAAACTGAAATAATCAAAGGGGTGATCGTGTTCAGTCTATAGGTCCCTTTTGAAACGTCTAAACCCATCTACAAGTGCGCTGTTTAACTAAGGAAACAACACCAAGTTCGGGTGATTTGCTGAGGTCTAGAAAGAAACGGAGATTCTTATTAATTTCGTGATTTCCTACTTCTTGCTGTGCATCACGAATGCATGCAAGAATGTGCTTTAAAAATCTGTTAGGGGGGCCGGAGCAATAGTACAGCGGGTAGGACGTTTGCCTTGCACGTGGCCGACCAGGGTTTGATTCCCCGCGTCCCATATGGTCTCCCGAGCACTGCCACGGGTGATTCCTGAGTACAGAACCAGGAGTAACCCCTGTGCATTGCCAGGTGTGACCCATAAAGCAAAAAAAAAAAAAAACACCTGTTAGGATTACAGAAAGAATTGCCTAAGTTCACTGTCATTTATAAGTCTAGCAAATCTTTAGGAAAAGTCAGAATTGCAGGTTGCACCACAAGGTTACACCTGGCTACGCTCAGGTCTTACTCAACTTAAATTAATTTTACTTAACATTGAAATGCACATAAGGGCCTGGAGCAATAGTACAGCGGGTAGGGCATTTGCCTTGCTTGAGGCCGACCCACGTTCAATTCCCAGCATCCCATATGGTTCCCCGAGCACCACCAAGAGTAATTCCTGAGTGCAGAGCCAGGAGTAACCCCTGTGCATCGCCAAGTGTGACCCAAAAAACAAAAAAAGAGAAAAAAAAAAAGAAAATGCACATAAGCCAGACCGTGATTAATTGTTCTTAGGAGCAGAAGAGCTTGGAAGCTGGAGCAATAGACAACATGTAGGATGCTTGGGATCCTGGGCACCATATGTGGTCCCCTGGGCCTGCCAAGAGTGATCCCTGAGCAGAGCCAGGAGTAAGCCCTGAGCACTACTGGGTGTGGCCCAAAACCTTTTTAATTTAAAAAATGGAAGAGCTGACTCCCCACCTTTTTAAGGCAGTCTATGCTTCTAAGGGAGCAACTAGTAGTCAGGCCCATTTGAGTGCTCTGCCAATTGACTCAGACCTAGAGCCGTTGCACTCATGTTTCTCTCGCACTACAGGCACTGAATGCCGAGGAGGCCCGCCTTCTTCATGTCAAGGAGATCATGCAGATTGATGAGAGGAAGCGGCCGTACAATAGTATCTATGAAACCCGGGAGCCCACGGAGGAAGAAATGGAGGCGTACAGAATGAAACGCCAGAGGCCAGACGACCCTATGGCCTCCTTCTTAGGACAGTAGAGACCAGTCACAGACATCACCCAGATCCGCAGTGAACTCACTCTTCTCGGCTTCTTGCCGGAGATGGGAAACGGAAAAAATCGTGTCTGTTTTTCATGCTGCCTGACTTAAATAATAAAACTTCCAGAGGTTGCATAGTAAATTCATTCCTCTCCACAGTGACGAAACAAAGAAGAAAAGATGAGGTACATTAAGACGGCGTGTGTGTGTAGTACGCAGACCGGACCCAGGGCCTCGAGCGGGCGAGGCAGGTTCTCCTGCTGAGCCACATCCCTGACCACTTGAGATAATATTCCGCTTCCAGTTTTACATTTGTGACGTAAGAAGCTCTTGCTCTGCCTACCAAGAATACCTTCTCAGTGTTTATTAGGTCTCTTAATTTTTACTTTTTCTTAACTGTGCCCTTAATTTTTATAGAGCCTTTTAGTGTTATCAGACATTTTGAAGGAGGATCTTTTTTTTTTTCTCAATCAGCGCTTTTAATTAATTAAAAATTTGTTTGTTAGTTTGCCTTCTAGGCTTTTTCTGATCTGAAGCTAAGAACAAATTATTCTGTCTCGAGCTTTGGGTCATTGAAAGGAAATCCTTAGGACATGAATAATTTTATCGTCCTATGTCACTCTATGATAATAACTTTTCTGCTTATGCAACTTTGAGTTTTAAAATTCTGTGGACTGCACACTGAGAATGAAATGTTAGCCTTTAAATGGAAACGATCACTACATTGTCATCCTGGAGTCAATGTGTACTTGGTCTTTGGCCATCTGAGTGAGCCTCTAGACAGAAATTCTGTCCTTTATCTGGAAGGATACAGTTTGTCATGCTTTTTGTTCGGAATAATTGTTGGACCAGGGAAATGACTGATGTGCATGCCTGGTATAATCCTCAGCCTCCCTAGTACCCCTGGGAGACCCCCTCAAAAAAATGTATTGTCCATATGTAATAATTGTGAATATTAAATTAGCTTTTAAAAGATTTTAGAATATTTCCATGCCTGATCTTTATAGCCAGCAGGTGTCACCTTATTTATAAATTGTGCAGTAAGTGAAACCTGAGGATACAGATGTGCTCAACTAATAGCATGTATGTGCTATTAATAACAGTGATTGCTATGATGCTCAGGATTTATTTAAAAACATTAGTAACCACCAACAGAAGTGGAATCTTTGAAAAACTCTATGACCTAAGTACATGACATATAGTGGCTGTCTGACCTTTCTAAATTAATAAAATGAACTGGGTTATCTCATTAAAATAGGTCAGAAATAGTGCTGGTTAACTGAATCAAATTTTTAAGTACTATGGATGGATATATGGTATTCAGACTAGTATAAAACTAAAGCATCATCAGGGCTAGAACGATAGCACAGCAGGGAGGGCGTTTGCCTTGCACGTGGCTGACCCGGGTTCAACTCCCAGCATCCCATATGGTCCAAGCAGCGCCAAGAGTGATTCCTGAGTGCATGAGCCAGGATAACCTCTGTGCATCGCCAGGTGTGACCCATTAAGCAAAGAAAAAAAAAACCTAAACTAAACTAAAGCATCAATGCAAATGAATTTAAGCCTTACTTATGTAAGAATTTCAAACTATAGGCCAGAGAAATAGTACAAGGGTTAAAGCACTTGCCTTGCATGTGGCTGACCCACATTCAGTCCTGCACACCATATGGTTCCCCAAGCCCACCAGGAATGATCCATGAGTGCAGAGCCAGGATCAAACCCTGATCATGACCAGATATGGCCCCAAAACAACAATAAAAGTCACTTGCCTTACAGGCAATTGGCCCTAGTTATATCCCTGGCACTACACATGGTACCTCAAATACCACCTGAGTATAGCTCAAAAGTCTAAATTTGTTTTCATATTCCTCTTTTTTTTTTAATTTTATTTTTTTATTGAATCACTGTGATACAGTTACAAAGTTTTCATATTTCATCCACCACCATTCATATTCCTCTTAAGATAGGGTGCTTGAACATAAAGTCTGGCATTATTTTCTCTATTTGGTGGTATGCTTATCTTTCATCTTTTTTTCTTTTCTTTTTGGGTCACACCCGGCAATGCTCAGGGGTTACTCCTGGCTCAGCACTCAGGAATTACTCCTGGCAGTGCTCAGGAGACCATATGGGATTCTGGGAATCAAACCGGGGTCGGTCGTGTACAAGGCAAACACCCTACCAGCTGTGCTATCACTCCTGCCCCTCTATCATCTTTTTTAATAAAAATAATTGAGACTAGCTATAAATGATTCATAATATCTCAGATGTTTAGCAGAAAAGCATTTATAGAACTGGGAAGGAGCCTGACATAGCTTCTGTGAATTACAATTAGGAAACTTCAGAGTTCTTTGACTCAAACCAGACACTTTGAAGGCCTCTTTGAAATGTCGGGCACTGTCGTCCAGTTGTTCATTGATTTGGATTGGGCATCAGTAACCGCTCCATTGTGAGACTTGTTACTTATTTTGGCATATTGAATACTCTGGGTAGCTTGCCAGGATCTGCCTTGTGGGCGGGATACTCCCGGTAGCATGCCGCACTCAAAACAGCACATTTCTGAGCCTCAGAACTCCAGGCCACCCTCACCCCCTTTGTCACATCCTTGGGAGCAGAATCCTTCAAACCCACCCAAGACTCAGCTTGGGCTGGTCCATGGCCCTGAATATGAGGGTAGGAGAATCTTGGCATCTCTGTCCCCCTCTAAGGCCCAGGCTTGACTCAGAAGATTTCTCTGAATCTGAGATTACGTCTGATTCCTGAGCCCTGAGTCTGAGCCTGAGCCCTGAGCCCTGAGCCCTGAGCCTGAGCCCTGAGCCCTGAGCCCTGAGCCCTGAGCCCTGAGCCTGAGCCCTGAGCCCTGAGCCCTGAGTCTGAGCCCTGAGCCCTGAGCCCTGAGCCCTGAGCCTGAGCCCTGAGCCCTGAGCCCTGAGCCCTGAGCCTGAGCCCTGAGCCCTGAGCCCTGAGCCTGAGCCTGAGCCCTGAGCCCTGAGTCTGAGCCTGAGCCCTGAGCCCTGAGCCCTGAGCCCTGAGCCCTGAGCCTGAGCCCTGAGCCTGAGCCCTGAGTCTGAGCCTAAACCTGAGCCCTGAGCCCTGAGTCTGAGCCAAAGAAGGAAAAAAAAACAAACAGCACATTTCCATTTCATTTTGTAAATTAAGGTAGCAACCTAGAATATTTCTTACTCAAAATAGGGGCTTTGATTTTATCACGATGCCAACTACTTTTTGAGTACTACAACTATGTGCTTTTTTTTTTTTCTCATGTGTTATCTTGTCAGTTTCAGGGCCCTATGCTTGATTTATATTAAGGACATGGGCTTAATTTGTTCAAGCCTTTAAATAATTCACAATGTTGGGACTAGGACATATACCCAAGACTGATTCAAAGCCTATTCCTTTTCCTAGGGCCTGGTTTCTGGAAAACCTGGAAAACCAGGAAAACCGTTCCTTTGCAGTGTCTTCCACGAACCTAATACATGCTCCAGTCTTCACAGGTTTACCCTCAGCTCCTTGGGTTGTGTCGGAGGTTCGTGGGTTGTGTGGGAACATTGCAGCCCTAAAACGTAAACATTTACACTATTACACACTTACAAACCACTGTGGCTACAATTGACAAAATTCCTAGAGATTAGGTGAAATTTTTTTTCTTACGGTGGTTTTCTTAGAAAGGACTCGCTCCTGGCGGAATTCAGGGACCCGGATGAGATGCCGGGGTCAAACCCGAGCACCGTGCGTGCAAGACAAGCACCCAGTCCGCTGTACTAGCGCTCCAGCCCCTTCCTAAGGGAAATTGATCCACTCCCCTCCAGCAGGACCCTCGCTCCGGAAGCTCCTTCTCCACTGAGAGTCTCCGTGGAATCGGTTTAATTGGGGACTGCAGTAAGCGTCCTTCTCTTGGAACTCAGCCCCTGGACCCCAGTCCTAAAAGAACTCGGGAGCGCCTGGGCGCGTGCTCTCTCCGCGCTCGGCTCCACGGCCGCCAGCACGCACGCGTGCCAGATCCCCGCATCCTTTCCGTGGGCGGGAAGCTGCCCTAGGCCCCGGGTGGAAGCCGGCCCGGGTCGGGGAGCGGCGGTCGCTGGCGGGTCTCCGCCGCTGCAGCCGTTTCCAGCTTTGCAGCTGGAGCTGAGATAGCGGCGGGTCCGCAGGCTAAGCAGAGCGCGCACCCAGGAAGCCGGAGCATCCCCGGGGCGGCTGGAGGCAGGCAGCCCCTTCCCCACTCTGCTCCCCATATACACCCTATCATAATCCTCACACCCAGGCGCTGTGTTTCCCCACGCCGGACCATAGTTAAACCTTCCAGCCATCCTAAAGGTGGATATTAATAGTTCACTGTGCAGGATTCCAGGTGGAGAGGTCCCAGCCCCATCAGGACCCGCTCTTGAACCAGTTTGCAGTCTGGGCTTTACCTCTCTCTGCGCTTTGCCGGGTACCGGTCAGTGCAGAAAGAAGCCGAGCAGCACTGCCCCGCATATTTCTGGAGGTCAGTGCGCACTTTGAGCCTACCGACTTTTCTCGCAGTTGTGATACTTTTTTTTTTTATCTACTCTTACAATCTCATAAATTGGCAAAACATCTTACTTTATTCAATTAGATCTTTGGGTCTGTATTAAGATCGGCCTGCAACAACCCTCAAGTCATGCTAGAAACACCGTCTGTCTTAGTAGGGTAATACTTTTTGTTGATGTTACTGGATTTTTTATTTTCCACCAGAATTTTCCATAGTACGCAAAAATCGTGGCGAGTGTGGTTTAATGATGCACCGTATCCATCATGCAGCTTCAAAACCAAGCTCGTTTCAGGGCATATGGGTGCTGAGATGCTGGAATAGAGTATTTCCCAGGAGAACCCAGGCTCTTACTCTTTCAACTCGTGAACCAGAAAGCCACTGTCTCCTACAAATGAGGACTTTAGAGAAACACAGCCACGAATACATCATCACACCTGTTTGAGTTAACAGTACGTCTGTTTCTTGAGGAGGATGTTTCTGTAATGTTTTGTTTAGGATAGTGAGATTGGGTCGCTGAGCAGCCACTGAGGAGCCAGGGGAAGTGAATTGTAAATGACAAGAAAGCCTCCTGGGGGCTGGAGCAATAGCACAGCGGGTAGGGCGTTTGCCTTGCACATGGCAGACCTGGGTTCGATTCCCAGCAAGCACCGCCAGGAGTAATTCCTGAGTGCATGAGCCAGAAATAACCCCTGTGCATCAGTGGGTGTGACCCCCCCCCAAAAAAAGCCTCTTGGGTAGTAAAGTCATCTTTGAGTATTTGTTTGTTTGTCTAACATCTTTGAGATTGTTGAAAAAAATCTTACTCTCTATTCTTTTTGAGGAACATGTAGAATGTAAATGAATTTGTCTAACAATTCTTTTACTCAACACAAATGTATCCTCAGCTAAAATATACTCATGTATGAGGCCTGGTTCTGACCTCAACATCGGAAAAAAAAAAAGTCTTAACAACAAACCACATATATAACAGGGGACCCCGTGAGCCACACCATCTAGTCTTGGTATGTGCAAAGCTATGTCATCTAGGTTTGTGTAATTGTGTAATGTCCAGCATGTGAAGACCTGCCTGCCCTTGGAGTGTTCAGTGAATTGCTCCCTCTACCCAATGGCTCATAACTGTAGTATACATACATCCTCATAGCATATTGGAAGAAGAGTCTGGGAATGAGGTGCCCTTTCTGAAGATACAGAGCAAACCAGTTTAGTTTGGAATGTGCATTGCTGTAAACAAAGCCATAACTACAGTTCATCAATAGAAAACTTCCGGGTATTTTTTTTTTTTTTTTGCTTTTTGGGTCACACCCGGCAATGCACAGGGGTTACTCCTGGCTCTGCACTCAGGAATTACCCCTGGTGGTGCTCAGGGGACCATATGGGATGCTGGGGATTGAACCCGGTTCAGCCACGTGCAAGGCAAATGCCCTACCCGCTGTGCTATCACTCCAGCCCCCTTCCGGGTATTTTAATAAATTGGTTTATAAATCTTCCAGTTATTCATGACATTAACTGTGAGATGCTAGCTTTAGATTGAATTATCGTGCTATCAGCTTGCCTTAGCACCATAAGAAATACCCAGCCAGATAGCAGGATATTTCTTAACATAAAACACTTGACAGGGTAGCATGTGATATGCTTTGTTCTGATTTTATTAGCCACTAGATTTTTAATGTCTGGGTTATATTTGACTTCCAAAGCAAAATTCTGCAGCATCTCTGGAATACTGCCTGAGAAGTTTGTGTGTCATGTCGAAGAAACGCAAATGGGGTGATGACTATGTTCATTACTGGTTCACCTGTACAACAGAGGTCGAGGGAATACACTGTCCCCAGTGTGTACTGTGCGACTCTGTGTTTTCAAGTGCTGACATCAGACCATGCAGGCTGTCCAACCATTTCTATAGACTGCATGGGAGTGTCGGTATGCTTCCATAGCATGAAGCATATCTCAACAGCATCTGTGCAGAGCAAATTCTTTTTGGAGTCATATCTCATGAGGATGCCTTGTTACAAGCATCATATCGGTTTGCATATTTATGTGCCAGAGAGAAGAATCCTCATACAGTAGATGGAAAGTTAGTGAAACCTTGTGCTTTGGAAATAGCACAAATAGTTTTAGGACCTCTGCCCCCTCAGAGAGCCCATCTAGCTACCAACAGTATCTCGCCCGCACAACAGAGCCTGGCAAGCTCCCCGTGGTGTATTTGATATGCCAAAAAAAGTAACAACAAGGCTCATATAGAGACATTACTGGTGCCTGCTTGAGCAAATCAATGAGCAACAGGATGACAGTGATATTAAAACAGTAACAGTGATATTAAAATGTATTAAAGATTTTTTAAAAATGTATTAAAGATTTTAATATATCCTTAATTCCATTTTAAAATTAAGCCATAATCCCATCTCCCCTTATATTTATGGTACACAGATCCTATGTTTTTCTAAAATTTATTTTTAATTTATTTATTTTTTAATTAGTGAATGACCGTGAGGGTATAGTTACAGATTTATACATTTTTGTGCTCATGTTTCCCTCATACAAAGTTCAAGAACCCATCCCTTCACCAGTGCCCATTCTCCACCACAAATAAACCCAGCATCCCTCCCACCCTCCCCAATCCCATCTCCTCCCACCCCACCCTGCCACTGTGGCAGGGTATTCCCTTTTGTTTTCTCTCTCTAATTAGGTGTTGTGGTTTGCAATAAAGGTGTTGAGTGGCCATTGTGTTCAGTCTCTAGTCTACATTCAGCACGCATCACCCTTTCCCCGCATGGGCTCCAACCACATTTTACTTGGTGTTCCCTTCTCTATCTGAGTTGCCCTCTCCCCAGAATGTGAGGCCAGCTTCCAAGTCATGGAGTCAACCTCCTGGTACTTATTTCTACTATTCTTGGGTGTTAGTCTCCTACTCTGTTATTCTATATTCCACAGATGAGTGCAATCTTTCTATGTCTGGGGTATACTGGGGACATTGGTGGTGGAAAATGTACATTGGTGGAGAGTGGGTGTTCAATCATTGTATGACTGAAACTCAAACATAAAAGCTTTGTAAGAGTAGCTCACTGGGACTGGAGTGATAGCACAGCGAGTAGGGCATTTGCCTTGCATGCAGCCGACCCAGGTTCGATTCCCAACATCCCATATGGTCCCCCCCGAGCACTGCCAGGAGTAATTCCTGAGTGCATAAGCCAGGAGTAACCCCTGTGCATCGCTGGGTGTGACCCAAAAGAGAGAGAGAGAGAGAGAGAGAGAGAGAGAGAGAGAGAGAGTAGCTCACCATGATTTAATTTTAAAAAAAAACATAAAAAATTATTTTTCAAAAAAAAAGACTGTTGAATCATTATGAACCTAATAGCTAGGCAGGACCCAAGCTGTCACTGCTGACAGGGACTTGGGGGCTGCAGAACCCTCCAGCATGAGCTCATCCCAGACGGGGCCCGGTGGGGTGGCAGCACTGCGGAGACAGCATTGACAGAAAGGACTTGCCGCCGTGGCACAGAGGGCCGAGACGCGGAGGGAGCGCGGGCTGCTCTGTGTATTCGTTCTGTCAGCCCGAATGAAGTAAGAGGAAGTAACATTCAGCTGAACGTTAGGGAAAGTTCACAGATGGGGGGGTGGGGGGAAATACGTCATTTATTTCTTAGACCATAGCTGTTCAATTCCCAGTGACTGGACCTGGAAGTGTGTGTGGAATATTCGTAGTAACCTTATTTGAACTAATGCAAGACCAAAAAAAAAAAAAAAAAAGAAACCAATCTAAATGCCTGGCAATGGGGGGTAAGCTAAATGAACCCCTGGGCCAGAGGGGTTAGACAAGGGTTACGAGGCATGCACTTCAGGCGGCCTCCTGGGTTCCTGGCATGGGATCCCCTGAACATTACCGGAGAGCCCAGAGCACTGCAGGCTTTGGTCCTAGAGACACCCCCACCCCACCCCATGTACCGCAAAGGTGGCCTGGATAACCCCTGGCACCAAAGGGCCTGAGGAACACTGCATTCTCGGACGCTGCCAGCCCAGTTGACCACAAACTATTGAAAGAGGCCCTGAGGCCATCTGAACACGGCAGCCCAGGGACACACTGGCCGCTTGTGGAAGGGGTCAGCGGGAAGAACAGCGAGGATGAAAGTCATGCCCTATAGAATGCTCTTGACTGCTGACTTGCTAAACAAACAGGGTAACTCCACTTTTCCGGGAGCTGAGACCCTGGAGGGGGACACCTCTGCCACAGACTGGAGCTGGGCTCCACATAGGCAAGGCTCTCACGACAAGGTCGCGTCCACACCTGGGCACTGTCCTGCGTGTGCACGCTTAACACAGGGGCAAAGCCACACCAGAGTGTGTGCACCTAAAAACACACAGATGGGGGCCCAAGGAAGAGCTCCATGGGCTGAGGGTGAGCTCTGTCTGTGGGGGGCCGTGGTTCAATCCCCACCCCACCCCCACCCCCATGTCTCCTCGAGCACCGCCTCTCTAAGCTCGTAGCCAAGAGGGACCCCTGCACACTTCGGTGTGTGGACCAAAAAAAGCAAACAAACAGGGGGCTGGAGTGATAGCACAGCGGGTAGGGTGTTCGCCTTGCACGCAACCGACCCGGGTTCGATTCCCAGCATCCCATAGGGTCACCCGAGCACCGCCAGGGGTAGTTCCTGAGTGCAAAACCAGGAGCAACTCCTGAGGGTTGCTGGGTGTGACCCAAAAAGCAAAAAAAAAAAAAAAAAAAGCAAACAAACAAACCAAATATATATATATAACAAACTGGATGCACCAACCCGCTGCAGGATCAGGTGCCACGAGGCGTTACATATGTGGTCATGTGTGCACATTGGAACAAGTCCAACACAGATCATCCCGCTCTCCATCCAGCAACTGAAGTGCTCTCACTTGGACACTAAGCTGGGGCTCCCCCCACCCCCATGAGCCCTGCTGCCCACTTAGGCACCTGCACCGGGGCAGGCGTGCACACGGCCACGCGGCCACAAGTCACAGGCATTCCCGGGTACCCGCACTCAGATGGGGAAGCTGACTCCTGTCAGCTGGCGTGCCCGCTCCGGCCCGAGAGCCACCGCGACAGGCCCGATCACAACACAGCGTTGCTGCAGACGCTGCCTTCGGCCATCGCTGCAGACGCTGCCAGTCTCATGCACACACACACGCGAATCTGCTGACTCACAAGCTCAGCTGACGGGAAGATGCGCCAGCTCGTGTCCTCAGAGCTGGGAGTTTCCCCCAAACCCAAGCCCTAGGAGCGTGCCAGCTGCGTGACCAGGAAGGCACTGGCGCCGTGAAGGAGTGGGGGGAGTGTGCGTGGTGGGGGGAGATGCAGGCTACTCAGCTCCGCCCGGAGCCCCCCCCCCAACCCAGACAGAAGCACCCCGCCCCTCCAGCCCCGCATGGCAGCAGGCGGGTGTCAGTCTTGTGAGGGGTGAGCGTGCAAGTGGGTGATGGGGGAACTACCATATCTCTGTGGGCCCTCAGGGAGGCCTCAGGACTTCAGGGCTAGACCATAATCCCCCACCTAGAGTATTTCGGCCCTCGCTTCCCGCTCCCCCACTCCCCCGTGGACCCTGACTGCTCCAGCTGCCCGGGCTGCCAGGTGCTGCTAGTCTTCATCCTGTTCGTGCTGCTCCATCTCCCTGACAACAAGTTGGTCCCCTGCAAAGGAGGAACCTGGTTCAGAAACGTGAAGAACTCGCTCTGGCTCCCACAGCTAGTGCTGGGTGGCAAGGAGACTTGAGCCTTCTGAAATCTGAGTCCAGTGCCCAGGCTGACAACCCTAGTTGGCGGTTTCCAGTGCTTTATCCCACTTCCTCTTCTTATTACTTTATTTATTTATTATATAGTTTTCCTCTGTCCCTCTCGGAGAGCCCAGCAAGCTACTGAGAGTATCTCACCCACACGGCAGAGCCTGGCAAGCTCCCCATGGCATATTCTATATGCCAAAAACAGTAACAACAAGGGGCTGGAACAATAGCACAGCGGGTAGGGCATTTGTTTGCCTTGCACGAGGCCAACCCGGATTTGATTCCCAGCATCCCATAGGGTCCCTCGAGCACCGCCAGGAGTCATTTCTGAGTGCATGAGCTAGGAGTAACCCCTGAGCATCGCCGGGTGTGACCCAAAAAGCAAAAAAAAAAAAAAAAACAGTAACAACAAGTCTCACAGTGGAGATGTTACTGGTGCCTGCTCGAGCAAATCGATGAGCAACGGGAAGGCAGACAGACAGACAAACATTATATTTTTTTGCTTTTCGGGTCACACCCGGCGATGCACAGGGGTTACTCCTGGCTCTGCACGCAGGAATTGTTCCTGGCGGTGCTGGAGGACCATATGGGATGCTGGGAATCAAACCCGGGTTGGCCACGTGCAAGGCAAACGCCCTACCTGCTCCTGCATTTATTCAAACCCAGCAAGAGCTCAAAACCTAAGACACAGCAAGCTGGGATTTATACTCTGCTCATCACAAAACTCTCACTCACCCTCGTCCTGGGCGGTCACTTGCAGGAGGCCGCTGCTTAGCCTTCCCACCTCCTCACCCCCACCGGTATCTCCCAGTCAATAATCACAACAGTCCTTGGGCGACCTCTTAGACCAGCTTCTCCCCCAACACTGGCCAAACCTGGGTGCCATTGGCATTTGGGCCACAAAACCTTTCCAAAGATTCAAAGACTTTCGTATTCCGAGCTGCCGCTCGCCTGCTGTTCTTCCCAGTGGATCTGACTTCTTTCCCTCTCTGCCTGTAGGATCCTATTCTCCTCTGACAGTGGATAGTGTCATTGCACGGATGAGCCAAGGTCCCTTTCACCAGGCTGCGGCCAGCTCTGAAGTTCCTATATCCCTATCAGGTGCTCTGCAGACTCCCCAGGAAGCGACCCCCGATACGCAAACCCTGCCTTTCTCCCTTGGCTTGTTGCTTTGCAACCTTCTCTCCTACACTTGAATCTCTGATGTCCTTGCACTTTGGAGTGGTCATTATGGCGATGAGTACTTGTGGACACTCACAGCTTCCCTGTCCCTTCCTCCAGGGCAAAGGCCTTCCCACCTCACTCCACCTCCACAGATGACTGCTGCATACACCAAATTTCCACTAACTGGATTCAAGTCTAGGACTCTGTTTATTTCTGAAAGGGTTTCTATGCCAAATCTTTTTTCAAGGGCATAATCCTCCCTTGGATCCTGTAAATGGTTTTTCTCTTATCTCATGTGCACACAGGCCCACATGCACACTTGGCCACACATACACACACACACACACACACACACACACACACACACACACACACACACACACGTCATCTGCCCTGTTTGCTGAGACTTTAGTTACACAGATTCTGTATCCAAACAGGGGCAGAGAGATGATAGCTCAGGGCCATCCACATGCCTTGCCTGCAGGAGATCTGAGTTTCATTCCCAGAACCACATAGGTCCAAAACACCACTCCAGGGACCCTGGAGCATTACAGCTTGGATTAGCCCCTGTATATCCCCAAACACAGAGCCAGGGGTAGCCTCTGAGCACTGCTGGGTGTGGGCATATGTGGGGCGTCACCATAGAAATACAGCATCTTTCCTCACAGCAGCTCTAAAACAGCACAACTATGGCCACAGGATTGCCCTGAAGACCACAGTGCCAGATGGACATGTTAGCCCTGTTTTCACATACTATGACTGCAGACAACAGCCATTTTGGTCCTGAGTACCTGCTGAGGGCTGGTTACTGCGCTAGCTCACCTAATATTAGTCTACCTCAGAGGAGCAAGCAATCCCGTGACCGTAAGCTTTAGCATCATTAACAACTTACAATCCACACTGCCTGGCAGGGTTCTTAACAGACTCCAAGTTTAGGGATTTGGAGTTATTTCAGATTACACACATAAAGTGAAACCCATATTTTACGATGTGCTATCTATTTATTTACTAATTTTTGCAGTGCTGAGGGTCAAACTCAGGACCTCATATATGTGAGTAATTTACTTTCCCACAGAGCCACTCTTGGTTATAAAATGCCGTTAAAAATTCAAATGACTAAAATGCAAATATAATAAGATCCTGTGGTCTTGTTTTTCCCATTTCACAGACAAGGAAACTGAAGTTTAAAGAGGTCCCATAACAGAGATCATTGCACTGTAGCACTATCATCCCGTTGTTCATCGATTTGCTTGAACGGGCACCAGTAACGACTCCATTGTGAGGCTTTACAGAGATCAAACATTGTAAAAAAAAAAAAAAAGATTCTAAACCACCAATAAACTCTGTGGTTCTAGGCCAGACCTATGCCAGATTTTATTTATTTATTTATTTATTTTGCTTTTTTTTGGGAGGGGTCACAACCGGCGATGCTCAGGGGCTACTCCTGGCTTTGCACTCAGGAATCATTCCTGGCGGTGCTCAGGGGACCATATGGGATGCTGGGAATCGATCCCTGGTTGGCCGAGTGCAAGGCAAACGCCCTCCCCGCTGTGCTATCACTCCAGCCCCCTTATGCCAGATTTTAGTTACTAGGAAATCTAGTCAGGTTCTGATCAGAAGTAACATAAGTACCGGGTGGGTGGAAGCACCATGAGTAAACACATTGTCACATTTGTTGGTGTACAAGGGCTTGGGGCTATGGATAGAAGATGAAAACTCTTGTGAGTTTGAGAGGTGATTTGGAGGGAATTGGGCCACACCTGGTTCTGCCCAAGGTTTTCTCCAGGCTCTATGCTCAGGAATCCCTCCTGCTGCTGCTCAGGAGACCGATCACATGTGAAGCCAGGAATCAAACTTGGCTCAACTTCATGCCAGGCAAGCACCTTACCCCCACGTTATATCTCCTGGCCTCTAACTCTCTACTGTTGATTCAGTGGCCACTAGGTTAAATCCTGATGTGCTCTGGGGAGTGCCCTCTCCCACCCTCCTACCCCTGTGCCCCCCCCTTCCACCAGCTCTGGCAGATTCTGGCATCCCAAGCTGTTAGGTCATGATTTGTCCTTGGACCTCCTTTTTCAGAAACAGGAATCAGAAACAGGAAAGGGAAGAAAGAAGGAATGAGAGCAAATATTTCTCTGGCGTCTCCGACAAGTGGGCACCATGACTTTTAGTCACCCCTATATAGATCCTAGATGCCAGAGTGGATCCAAATTGGCACAGATATCAGATCCCAGGAAAGGGGTGTCTGGGGGAGCGGCAGTCATGCTTGGGAGAAGCTGCCTCCTGCCCCTCCGTCGTCCCTTCCAGATTTTCAGACAAGCTGGAGAGGGCTGTTTCCAATTTGCTTCCTGGAATTCAGGGCGGGCCTGGAGTGTTTCACATTAGAGCTTGTCACTCCCATCGCAGCAGATTTTCAGCACGCTTCATCTTCAAGCAAAAGCACCCCAGCCCAGCCCCTTCCTTCCCTTTAAATTCCAAACCCAGGAGAATTGCCAGCCTGGTCAGGCTCGAGGTGTCCTCCCCCATCTAGACTTGGACCTCCTGCCACAGTACCCCCAGGTGCTTGCCTGCGGCTGCTTCTCTTCAGCGGATGGCAGTACTACTTTTTTTTTTCTTTTTGGGTCACACCTGGCAATGCACAGGGGTTACTCCTGGCTCTGCACTCAGGAATTACCCCTGGTGGTGCTCAGGAGACTATATGGAATGCTGGGAATCGAACCCGGGTCGGCCGCGTGCAAGGCAAATGCCCTACCCACTGTGCTATGTCACTCCAGCCCCCGGCAGTACTACTTTTATACAAGGCTCTCTGCCTTCTACATTTTGCATTCCACCTCCCCATACCACACTGAGAGGGAGAGTCAGGTAAGCAGTATCACCTCCATACTCCAGGAGAGGAAGTGAGAGCCCCAGAGAAGAAGAAATGACTTTTTCTCACATGATGAGGCTAGGGTGACAGTACAGCAGGCAGGGCACTTGCCTTGCATGTGACCAACCTGCGTTCAATCCCCAGAATCCCCAGAATTCCATATGGTCCCCCCAATGCCCCCCACCCCCGCAACCCTCCAGAAGCAATTCCAGAGTGCAGAGCTGGGAGTTAAGCCCTGAACACCACCGAGTGTGGCCTCAAAATAAAAACATGGCCAACTTAAGAGGTAGAGCCGGGGGGAGAGATAGTACAGGTATGAAGGCACTTGCTTTGCACCCTGCTGAACCCAGTTCTGGCTCCACAGCACAGCCAGAAGTCACTTCCTAGCACGGAGTCAGAAATATCCCCTGAGCACTGCTGGGTATTGCCCAACATAGAAAGGAACAGGCCTCTCGACTGCCGAATCCACCCCCTGTCACCCCGCTGCTGTGGCTTGCTCACCCACATGCTTCCTGCAGTCTTTCTAGCCTGTTCCTCTTTGGTGGAGTGCCCCCGCCCCACAGACACTGAGCATGTATGTATGTGAGGTGGGCGCTGAGCAGGGTCCCAGGGACATGAGAGAAATGGCAATTGACAGGACCTTCATTCAAAAAGGGGAAACCCAAGAAACAAATATGTCACCACCCATTGGACCACGTGCTTTGAAGAGAAGACCAGGGTGGCTCAAGCAAATGAGCAGGAACAGACCATAGAGTCTCGGGGGGGGGGGGGGAAACTTAATGACCAGGACTCACGCAGAGAAAGCGTGTCCCTCACTGAGTTCACCAAACGACAGACACAGGCTGTGTGGTGCAGGCCACAGGACCACCGTCACTCAGCAGACTTAGATCCTAGGGTGGAGCGGGCTTCTCTGAGCCGATTACACTAACCCCAAACAGGGCTTCAACAGCAGGCGCTAGGAGCACTTTACACAGAGTTCTCTCTCCAAGTGTCCAACATGCCTGGGGCCAGACATAGGGCTGGGAGCTGTGACTGCACGGGCCATGGGGGTGGGCATGTTTTAGTTCCAGCTAAATAGATGAGGGGGGGTCTGGCTGTTTATCCCCGCATGCACTACCACACAGGTTAGTAGGTGTAGTGGGTGGAGACCCCACACCCACAGCTCAGATCATGGCAACCTAATTTCCATCTTGCTGCCCGGGAGAGGAGGTTGTTCAGAACTAGACTCAGCTGCCCTGCTCCTGAGTTCCTGGACTCCCAGGTGACAGGCTACCTTCAGGGGAGGTCAGCTGGAGCCGGAGGTCCACTCCCCCCACTCCCACTCCCCCACCCCCCGCCCTGGCCCTTCTCACATTACAGTCTGGGTAGACGAACCAAGGGGGCACCTTGTCCTCAGGGTCCGGGGCAGAAGCAGGAGGAAAATGCTCTGTCCAGGGTGGATGTTGGGCCAGGACACTAACTCTCGGTGCTCTCCTCGAACATGAATATTTATGAATTATTAGCAACTTAACTGGCACAGGAGAAGCCCGGACCAGGTAAATTAAACCTGCATAAGAACTTCCTCTGGGTGAGGCTGGAGAGATAGCACAGTGGTTAGGGCGTTTGCCTTGCATGAGGCCAACCCAGGTTCGATTCCCAGCATCTCATATGCCCACAGCCCCCAGCACCACCAGGAGTAATTCCTGAGTGCAAAGCCAGGAATAACCCTGTGCATTGCCGGGTGTGACCCAAAAATGTCAAAAAAAGAAAGAACTTCCTCTGGGTTTAGAATCTTATGATTTACCGTGGGGGAGGGGAGGGGAGCCTGCAGCAGGAAGGCGGGAACAGATCTCGGAGGTGCGCCTCCTAGAGGTAAAAGATTCTACACGCCTGCAACGGGAGGTGTGGGGGGACTGGGCCAGGGGGGCTCTTGGAGGGTCAGAAGGGAGAAAGGTTCTGTCTGGTTTGGGTTAGGACAGCGGGGAAGGGAGAGAATGTATTTGAATCCAAAGGAAGCCCTGCCCTTTGGATCCAGGCCACGGCCTTGTTTTTTCTTTGCAGTGGCTTTTCTGCAGGCCGACTCGGGGTCTCAAACATTCGTGCATTAAGAAAATATTTCACGAACACACGGTGTGTGCAAGAACCTTGGAAGTTCGTGGAATATGGCAGGCAACCGGCAAGGGGCCCTGCACCCGAGGGGCTGCCTTTTGGATGGGAGACCGGGACCCAGGAATCGGGTAAGCAGGGCCAGCTGGTGTCTGGGTTGGAGAAACACGAACTAGGAGCCCGGGTCCTGAGGGCACGTAGTTGCCGCAGGAGAAGGGACTTCAATGCTGACGTTTGAGGCTGAGGAGTCAGCTGGGCCTAAGGTGGGGCCGCCCCAGGCTGTCCTGGAGCTGGCCTGGAGGGGGCTGAGGAGAGGACTGGGGGCTAGGGTGGAGGGTGAGGGAGTGGGGTGCTGCCTTCCTGTCCGTAGCACCAGTCTGGGATTCAGATGTTTGCTTTTGGCGCCAGCAGCCTCTGGAGCGAGCCCCACGAGGATGTGATGTGGCTGGGATGTTTTTAAGTTTTAAACAATCTCCCAGCTGAAGCCAGCAGGGGTCTGGTGGGCAGCCAGGAGCTAGAGGCCAGGGAAGAGGCTCTGGGAGGAACTGGAAGGAGCTTGCGGGCCTGAGGTGCACATTGTGCTTCCCTGGTCTTTTGGTCCAGCACCTGGGGGCACCCCATTAACACTCCAGGGGGACTGTGGTGGGAAGTTAGGGTCCAGCCAGCTACCCAGTACCATCACCTCAACTAAACCAAGCCTGGGCCTCTAGGAGGGCAGTTTTCCTCTAGCATTGATTCTCCCCAGTATTCTGAGGGAGGAAAAAACATCACTTTTCCATCTGTGTGTGTGTATGTGCGCGCGCGCGCGCGCGTGTGTGTGTGTGTGTGTGTGTGTGTGTGTGTGTGTGTGTGTGTGTGTGTGTGTGTAAAATAAAATAAGATGAGACACCAAAGAAACGTGTCTCTCACTATGGGTAGTGGTGGCTTAGGTTTCAAGTCCTCTTCTGGAAAGAGAGACGTTTAAGAGCAAACATCTAAGAAACGCTGACGGAATGGAAAACGTTTGGCCACCAGGGTCAGCCAAAACCAAGTTCAAATATAACTTCTGCCATGAACTAGTTGTGTAAACATGAGCAAATTATCCTCTCTGTGCTTCAGCTTTCCTTTCTAGAAAACGGGACATACAACATGAGAAGGCCGCCCGGTGCCACCAGTGTGTCGAGAGCCCCTCAGACACTGGGTCCCCTTGCTCCCCGAGTGGTTGACTCGGGACAAATACTTTTGGAGCCTCTGCATCCACCTCTGAAAGATGGAACAATGGGTTTCCCACCTTCATAGGGCTTATGGTGATCTTCAAAGCTTCTCACAGAGATGACCAGTCAAGTCTGCTTGCCTCTGCCTCAGTTTCCCAGTCCGTAACAGAAAGCTTTGGGCTAGTTTGTCCTTCTGCCCAAGTTTTTGTACAAGATTGGGGGTGTTAAGTCTGATTCCCGGGGCCCTGATCCATCTCTGCCTCCTCTCCTTTCCCCCGAATTTTGTTGCCTGAGGGTGAGAGATGACTCACCAGAGGAGCACTGGGAGCAGGGTTATTTGGAGCCTGTTTTTCTGGGAGGTGCCCTGGAGAGAAGATGTTTCTCTCCTTTCTGCTAGATTTGGAAGCAGACTCCGTCCCTCAGCTGTTAGCCTTTACCCAAACAGTCCTGTCTCCAGCTGCCGGGGCTGTGGGAACCACCAGGCTCCAGCTCTGAGAAATCCCTTCCCCCCTGAGCATTCCAGAACCCAGCCCTGGTCCAGCTGTCACTGAGACCGCCCCCCTGTTGTCCAGAGAGGCTGGTGCTGGGCGGACGGGACCGGAGAGCAACAGGCCCTCTCTCTCTGTGAGGACAGGCGTGGTGGAGAGAGCTGAGGTCCGAGAGAGGGGAGTGGTAAGCTGGGGCAGACGGCCCCCTCTCCTTTCCTCTCTCATCCAGCTGCCTGTTTCCTGCCCGTCTTCATCTAGCTCTCTGTGGGATTCCTCCGCCTGGGTGAGAAGCTTGCACCCACTTCCTTCCTGCCTCTCTCACCCTGGTCCAAAATATTTGCAGATTGCAACTTCGCAAACCACTTCAAACCTACTTGAAGACTCTGGTTTCTCTTCCAGAATCCTGATGGGTCTCAGCTACCCAGTAACTCAGCCCAGTTTGTCAAGACTCTCCTCAAGTAGACAGAGGGCCTGGGCCAGGGGTGGAGTGAGGGTGTCTAAAGCACAGTTTTCCAAGTGCATCATGCACGTAACAGGTAACATGATTGTTAGGCTGCTACAATCTCTGCTGATGTTGATGCAACCTATTTAGAGCACAGATTTATAGCTCTAGTAAATATTTTAGGTATGTAGGTATGATATATTTGATAATGCAGTGACACAGAGGACCAAGATTTCTTGGGGCTGGAGTGAAAGCACAGTGGGTAGGGCGTTTGCCTTGCATGAGGCCAACCCGAGTTTGATTCCCAGCATCCCATATGGTCCCCTGAGCACTGCCAGGAGTAATTCCTGAGTGCAGAGCCAGGAGTAAACCCTGTGCATCGCCAAGTGTGACCCAAAAGGAAAAAAAAAAGATTTCTTAAAGGATTAGAGCACATGCTTTACATGCATCAGTCCTTGACCCCATGTAGTACCCAGGGCACTGCAGGGAGCACTCCCCAAGCACTGTCAAGTACGACAACCAAATCTGGGCTTCCCACAAAATAAATAAAACAGAAAATGGTGATATAGATAGCTCAACCAATGAAAAGACTGTATTAGTTTCCTTAGTAAGAATATGTATGGAAAAATATAATAAAGGAAGTACAATTGTGTTTAGTTCGACTATAAGCAATACTTTTAATAATTCAGAATGAATTTTTATGTAGTCAAAAATTGTATTTTAGCTGCATGACAGAGCAGAAGCAAGACTGGAGTCATATTACGTGAGGCTAAATCTCATCTTTCTTAAAAGAAGTTCAAATGGCTTTGAAGTTGAAAATTGCTCAAATTGTTTTGTTTTGGAACCACATTCGACATTGTTCAGAGCTCATTCCTGGCTTTGTACTCAGAAAATTACTCCTGCAGGTTCAGGGGACCATACGGGATGCCAGGGATAGAACTTGGGTCAGCCACATGCAAGGCAAACACCCTTCCTGCTGTGCTACTGCTCTGGCCCCCTCAAGGGGTCATTTCTAGGAGGGGTATGTAACTCAGGTGAAAGACCTTGCATTCCTGCCCAGGAACAGCTTGCATGTGGCCCTCACCATAGTAAACTTTAAAATAGACAATCAAAACAATAAAAAAAAAGCCGTATTAATTAGAATTTTTGAAATATAATTAGTTCTGTTCTTCGGATGATCCAAGTTGGGCATTGCCGCGATGATTCCAGAGCAGGAAATACATACTCTGCATTGGTATGATTGTGTTTGTTTGGGGCATGGGGTTTTGTGTTGGGGATCGTTTTTTTTTTAATTTTGTTTGGGGGCCACAGTCAGATGTGCTCAGGATCACTCTGATGGGCCGGGTGCTGTCAGGAATTGACACAAGCTCTAGGCATGCAAACCAAGAGCTTCCTCGATTTACTATCTCTCCATTCATTGTCTTGCTGTTAGGTTTTTTTTTTTTTTTTTGCTGTTAATTTTCGAGCACAGTGCTTGGACAATATTGGGCTCACACCCTAAATTTTTATGAATACAATATATACATATAATTTCATAAATGCTACCAAAATCATCTTCATCAGGAAAAAGAGAAAGAAAAATGTTAATGTGGCATGACTCAGCTTCTTTTTAAATTTTCTTTCAGCTTTTCTTTCTTGCAGTGCTGGGGATTGCAGTCCGAGCCTCCTGCTTGCTGGGCACGTGCTCTACCACTTGAGCTGTTTCCTTGGACCTTCCTTTACCTCCAGAACCCTATTTTGGCCTTCCACTTTTTTTTTTTTTTTTAGCAGGGGACACACACTTGGAAGTCATGACTAACTTGGTGCTGGTGCTCGGGTGGGCTGGGGGTGGGCTGAGGGACTGGCTTCTTAAGCTTCCACATGTGGAGGATGCAGTCCAGCCCCTAAGCCATCTCCCCATCTCCCCAGCCCCCTTACTCGTTTGTTTGCTTGTTTTTAAGTTTTTAAGTTTTTGCGTTGCTCTGGGCTTACTCCTGGAAGTGCTCAGGGGACCATATGAGGGAGGTTTCGAGTCCGGAGCAAGCAGGCAAGAGCCCTACCTGTTGTACCATCTCTTCATCACCACCCCCAACCCACCTTTATACTTCCTGTAATGAAGATTAAATACCAGACGAAACAGTGGGATTTTGGAGATGGGAGTTTGGCTTAGGTTAAGGATGGGTGTTCTAGAGACCACAGTTTCTCACCAAAAGCCCCTGGCATGCCCACGACTGAACCCAGGGGTTGCTCGAGGAGACCCACAACTGGCCAGTGCTCAAGAGCGACCCTTAGGCTTGGGCTCTGGGGACCATTTGTGGGGTCTGGATTAGCAACATGCAAGCTGCGAGCCTGACCTCCTCTCTGGCCGCACAGCCCAGGAATTTTGGTCCAGAATTCACGGTGGAGAGTTGGGCGCCCAGGTGAGAGGCCTGGAGCACTGACCTGCTGGCTCACGCACAGGATGTCAGGCTGCACGGGGACCGGGGGCTCTGGTGGGACCCCAGTGTCAGCCAGACCCGCCCCAGGAAGAGGGGCTCTGGCGGGACCCCGGTGTCAGTCAGACCTGCACGAAGAAGGGGACTCTGACGAGACCCCGGATGTCAGTCAGACTCGCATGGGGATGGTAGCTCTGGTGGGACCCCGGGTGTCAGTCAGACCTGCCAGGGGAGGGGAGCTCTGTCGGTCCCGGATGTCAGTCAGACTCACACGGGAAGGGACTCGGGCCCCGCGTGTCAGTCAGACCCGCCCGGGAAGGGACTCAGGCCCCGCGTGTCAGACCCGCCCGGGAAGGGGGCTCTGGCGAGGCCCGGAGACCACCTGGTCGCGCCTGGCCTCCCTAGAGTCGTGCCCGAGACCCCCGGGCCGGTCCGCAGCCGTGTGAGCGTGGCGCTCGGTCGCGCGTTTGTCCCCTGCCGGGGTCCCCGCCCGCCTGAGGGACGCGTGGCCGCTTCCGGCGCGAGCCAGGCCCGTGAGGCGCGGGAGAGGCCGCGAGGCCGCGCGGAGCTGCCACCGCGGGGCGTCTCGGGGCGCCCGCCGCGGGGCAACTCCCTGTCCCGGCCCGGCCCGTGAGGTGGCGTCACCCTCCGCCTGCGCCGGCCGGCGGGACCCTGAGGGCCACGCCCTCCCACCCCTCACCCCCTCACTCTCCCACCCCCTCACCCCCTCAACCCCCAGCCCCCCACCTCCTCGCCCCTCCACCCCCTCGCCCTCCCACCCCCTCACCCTCTCACCCTCTCACCCTCCCACCCCCTCACCCCCTCACCCCAACCCTCCCACCCTCCCACCCCCTCATCCCCACCCCCTCACCCTCCCACCCTCCCGCCCCCTCACCCTCTCACCCTCTCACCCCCTCAACCCCCAGCCCCCCACCCCCTCACCCCCTCACCTCCTCACCCCTCCATCCCCTCACCCTCCCACCCCCTCACCCCCTCACCCCCTCACCCCTCTACCCCCTCACCCTTCCACCCTCTCACCCTCCCACCCGCTCAAACCCCAGCCCCCCACCTCCTCACCCCTCCACCCCCTTGCCCTCCCACCCCTTCACCCTCCCACCTTCTCACCCCCTCACCCCCACCCCCTCACCCCCTCACCCCCTTACCCTCCCACCCTCTCACCCCCTCACCTTCTCACCGCGTCCCTTCCCCGCAGGTGGCCACCATGCTCCCCTGGCTGCTGCTGGCCTGCGCCCTGCCCTGCGCGGCCGACCCCCTGCTGGCCGCCATCGCCCGCGGGGACCTCCAGAAGGGCGGCCCCCAGCTCGTCTGCAGCCTGCCGGGCCCTCAGGGCCCCCCCGGACCCCCGGGAGTGCCGGGACCCTCGGGGACCGTGGGAAGAATGGGCTTTCCCGGCAAAGACGGCCAGGACGGCCCCGACGGGGACCCCGGGGACAGCGGAGAGGAAGGTAAGAAGGAGCCCGGGGAAGGCGGTTCCCACTGAGGGGGTGACACGGTGTGACACTGAGTGGAGTTATTAAAAAAAAAAACAGGTATTATTCTAAGGGGCGAAGGACGCCACCACCGCTGCATTCTGGGGGTGCTGCCCCAGAGACCCGGCTCTGCTAGGTGAGGTTAAAAAACGAAGTTAATCAATTTTAGAATATGTTACCAGTCCAACAACACAACAACAACAACAACAAACTGGCATTGGTCTCGTTGCGTTAGGAAACAAGTCTGTGTTTATTTAAAAGCCAGAGCAGTGCATTATCTAAAACCCACCGGAAGGAAGAGTGAGCACTGAATCTTGCCTCCTGCCGCAGAGGCCGCAGGGATGTAGGGAAGTCTCCCCAAACACGCACCATTTAATTGGGAGCCAGTGATAAGAGGCATGCCCTCCCACCCCTCCCCCACCCTCACCCCCGCCGTTGGAATGTTGTGTCCCCACCCCATGGAATTCACTGGCTCACATGTCAGGAACTGCAGGATTCAGAGGCAGATGTTGCAGTCAAGGCTCTGCTTCTCACCCCTCACTGCGTTTTCACACCGAGACTGGAAATCCGGTTCTGGCCATGCCGGGGCTCAGGCCCTCCTCCTCTACCTGCCGTTGTCCCTAGGGCCAGTCTCAGCAAGAACATCTTTCCTGATCATTGGGTTGTCCTAGACCTTTGCCAGCGGAGGTGGTGCCACCATTTGACAGGACTGAGTCATGTGCCCTCCCCTGAGTGAGTGTGACTAGGTGGTGACAATCATTGGTCACTGTGACTGACATCCTCACTGGGTCCACATACGGTGGTGCAGGGCAGTGTCCCCCAGGCAGCATGCAGACACACATTGAATTCTCTCTTCAGGCCTTCTCGATCTTGACATTCCTCCTGCCCCTGAATACTTTTCACTTTTTTACCTCAATTACTTTTTGGTGTTAGCAGAATCATCAAGTACATGGTTTTGTTTCATTTCTCCTTAATGACTATAAAACCAAGTTCCTGGAAGCGTGTGGCTGCAATGCGGCCACACTACATCTAATAGCCTTATTCTTCCTCTTGGAGAACCTGACACGCTACCGAGAGTCTATTGCCTGCTGGGGAGAGCCTGGCAAGCTCCCCATGGCGTATTCATATCCCAAATACAGTAACAGATACGTACATACCTCTCGGAGAGCCCAGCAAGCTACTGAGAGTATCCCGCTTGCATGGCAAAGCCTGGCAAGCTCCCCGTGGCGTATTCGGTATGTCAAAAACAGTAACAATAGGTCTCATTCTCCTGACCCTGAAAGAGCCTTTAATCGTTGGGAAAGATGAGTAAGGAGAGGCTGCTAAAATCTCAGGGCTTGGAACTGGAGCAATAGCACAGCGGGTAGGGCGTTTGCCTTGCACAAGGCCGACCCAGGTTCGATTCCTAGCATCCCATATGGTCCCCTGTGCACTGCCAGGGGTGATTCCTGAGTGCAGAGCTAGGAGTAACCCCTGTGCACTGCCAGGTGTGACCCAAAAAGCAAAAAAAAAAAAAAATCATTCTTTTTTAAAAGAATATTATAAATTAAAAATATTATTATAAATAAAGAATATTATAAATAAAAATATTATAAATAAATAAATAAAAATATTCTTTTTTTTAAAGGGTGAGGGGGTACTATATGAGATACCTAGTATTACTACTAATTTGTGAGACATATAGCTTTCCTGGTCTTTTTCTATGTATTTAAATATGTCTATGATAATACAAGGCATTGCCAGGCATTTGACATAAACAATCTGTTCCTAAAAATTGGATGTTCAGTGAATACATATTACTTGAAATCTATTTCCCAATTACTTAAATAAGAAAATTTTAAGTGTATAACCCAAAACTCTAAATCACAATTAAATGCATATACATGAAGCAGAGTACTTTGTTAGGTTATAAAATGCCCAAAATACTGCTTCCAGATTACCTAGTTCATTTGGTGTTTAGCAGACAGTTGCTTTGTGTATGGTGATGTGAAGGTCGTACTGTAAAACCAGCAATCTCCAGAAGAGACTCCGTGATTGGCATATGATATGCTTTTTAAACAGTTTCACCCAGTTCTGCCTATTTAAAAACTGCGCTACTCATACACCTGAGTTTGGATGACTCAGGTGCTTACCGTGTATGTTTTGTTTAGAATGTTTATTGGAGAGATATCTCAATGTACTGAAGCACATGTCACATCATTGGGTTTTTTGCTTTTTTTTGGTTTTGGTTTTGGTTTTGGTTTGGGGGCTACGCCTGGTGTTGCTTATGATTCACTCCTGGCTCTGTATTCAGGGATCACTCCGGGTGGGGCTCAAGGGAACACACGTGGTGCTGATAGAACCCAGATTCCCTGTATGCAAGTGCCTTACCCACTGTCCTATTTCTCCAGTCCTGGAGTGTCTTTTGTATGCAGCAGCCCTAGATTCAGTCCCTGTCACTACATGTTCCCTCAAGCACCACTGAAACACTGAGCTGGGAGTAACCTTACAGCAGGACCAGTTGTAGTCCAAATACTAAATTTGAAAACATTAACAAACAATATGCTATATTGAGACCATAGAGGTTGTACAGGCTTGTACACTTGCCTTGCAAGAAGCTGACCCTGGTTCAAATGCTGGGCCTGGCAGGCATATGGTTCCCTGAGCACCGCCAGGAATGATCCTGAACACAGAGCCAGGAGTAAGGCCCCAAAATTAAAAAAAAAAAATAGTAAAATCTGGGACTGAAGTGATAGGACAGAGGATAGGTAGGGAGTTTGCCTTGCACTTGGCCAACCCCGGTTCAATCCCTAGCATCCTATATGGTCCCCTGAGCAGCACCAGTAATTCCTGAGTATAAAGTCAGGAGTAACCCCTGAGTATTTCCAGGTGTGACCCATAAACTAGATAACAGTAAACAAATAAAATGCTACACTGGGGCCTGGAACATATTTAGTTCAGCAGTAGAGCACTTATCTTGCATGTATGAGCGAATGGGTTTGATCCTTAACACTGAAAAAAATGAGGTAAGATAAAGTGCTACATTGTTTATTATACATGTTTCCCATATAGCCATTGATCAAAACTTTAGTATTTAGAGATACATACATTTAAAAAGAAGAATGTTTAAAAATCAAAAGACATTCTAAAGTAAAACATTATCAGGGAAATCTGCAACAAATGCCAGCTAAACTGAGAGCATATGCATTGAAATTTTTTTTTTTCACTTAATCGAGTAGAGAAAGAATGAATATGTTGGTTTCATCTCAACAAACAAGTTCTACTGTGTACTTTGCCTTATTTAATGTCTTAGGGAAGTTTTAATAGATGCATAGGAACCTGCCTCATTTTTCTAACTCCTATATTAAATTGCAGAGTATGGATGGTTTGTCTTCTTTTTTTTAATGATTTTCCCTTTGGGTGGGCATTTTTTCATAGCTTTTGCCACTGTAACTAATGATTCATTAAAAGTGGATAGGGGTCTGGGACACTATTCAAGGATTTCACTTGTTTGGAATCAAGGTTTTTCTAGTTATCGTCTCAGACTGCTATCAGCACAGTCCTGCCTTACTTAGAAGGCAGGAAAAGAGAAGAGATTACCATTAATCCTTTTGCCTGATGCCTACTGGTTCTGAAAGGTGAGAAAAGCAGTCTTCCCCACCACAGTTGTACAAGTTTTCTTTCAGTAGTTTCAATTAATAGCACGAAAATATGCACAGTAAGAGTCTTTGAGAACAAGAGAGAGAGATCACATTCACAGAATTTTAATTGAAGTGAATCATTGTTATTGTTCTATTTAATTATAATTGTCGTAAGTTTCTTACTGTGTTTATTTTATTTCAATTTTGACATGTTATTAACCTAATACACTACTATGCCTCATTTATCAATTTAGTTTTGTGATCGCTGTGTATAAAGGGGAAAAACAATATATACTCAGTGTTGGGTGCTGTCCTTAGCTTCAGGCATTTTGGGGGGGACTTAGAAGGGATTCTGGGGGTAAGGTGGATTATTGCGCCATCATTACCATTTTCCAGACAAGAGAAGGGCTGGAGGTTTGCAGGTTTGCACCCATGTCTGTGCTACTCCAAAGCCTTTTTATTTCTTCTGGTGTATAAAGATTCCTGTTCTAAGGGTGGAAAGTGAAACCCGCAGCCTCTACCTGACTCCGTAAAGCCCCTCGTAACACCAGCTGCTCTGTCTTCCAGGTCCACCTGGCCGGACAGGTAACCGGGGGAAGCCAGGACCAAAGGGCAAAGCCGGGGCCATCGGGCGGGCCGGCCCTCGAGGCCCCAAGGGGGTCAGCGGTGCCCCAGGGAAACACGGCACTCCTGGCAAGAAAGGGCCCAAGGGGACCAAGGGGGAACCAGGCCTCCCAGGCCCCTGCAGCTGTGGCAGGGGCCGGGCCAAGTCGGCTTTCTCGGTGGCGGTGACCAAGAGCTACCCACGGGAACGGCTGCCCATCAAGTTTGACAAAATCCTGATGAACGAAGGGGGCCACTATAACACGTCCAGTGGCAAGTTCGTCTGCAGTGTGCCGGGGATCTACTATTTCACGTACGACATCACGCTGGCCAATAAGCACCTGGCCATTGGCCTTGTACACAACGGCCAGTACCGCATCCGGACCTTCGACGCCAACACGGGCAACCACGATGTGGCCTCGGGCTCTACCATCCTGGCCCTCAAGCAGGGGGACGAGGTGTGGCTGCAGATCTTCTACTCGGAGCAGAACGGGCTCTTCTACGATCCCTACTGGACTGACAGCCTCTTCACCGGCTTCCTCATTTACGCTGACCAGGAGGACCCCAACGAGGTGTAGACGGGCAGGGCAGACGGTGCCATGCCTCTCGGAGGGAAGGAGTTTGTGGCCTGGTGCGCACAGAGCTAAAACCCCACAATTGACTGTGGGACCGGGAGCAGGAACTTGGAGATGCAAGCCAATGCCCTCTACCTCTTTTTATTTCCCACCATTAAATTCAAGCTTCGGGGCTGGAGCACAGCGGGGAGGGCATTTGCCTTGCACGCGGCCGACCCGGGTTCGATTCCCAGCATCCCATAGCACCCCCTGAGCACCACCAGGGGTGATTCCTGAGTGCAGAGCCAGGAGTAACCCCTGTGCATTGTCAGGTATGACCCAAAAATTTAAAAAAATTAAAATAGGCGCTAGAGTAATAGCACAGTGGGTAGGGCATTTGCCTTGCATGCAGCCGACCCAGGTTCGATTCCCAGCATCCCATAGGGTCCCCTGAGCACCACCAGGGGTGATTCCTGAGTGCAGAGCCAGGACTAACCCCTGTGCATCGCCGGGTGTGACCCAAAAAGCAAAAAAAAATAAAATAAAATAAAATAAATAAATAAATACATAAATACATAAATTCAAGCTTGTGCATTTATCCTTCCATCTATGTGGTGACAAGTTTATTAGCCTCTACTATGTGAAGCACGATACTATTTTGAAGGTGCATCAGGGAACATTAAAGACAGAAACAGACTCTGTCCTGGTGGATTCTCTTTCTTATGGGAGAAAAATTTACAAGCAGTTCATTAACTGCACTAGGACAGAAATGCACATGCCATAGTCAGGAGGAATTGGAATGACGGGGGACAGAGAAGACATTGAAATTTTTGTTGAGCTTTTATCTTTCTTAGTTGTCCTTACATCCGGTAAAGTCTAAAAGTATAAGCCATAGTGATAACCCAGGGGGCTATGGGAGAGCTCAGGGGCGTCCTAGACAGTGCTGGGGGTAAAATTCAGATCTTCACACATTCAAGGCACATGTTCTACGTTTTGGCCATACCCTCAGCACTACACACAGAGTATGCTTTTGTGGTACTTCATGGTTATCTGTATCTATGTACAAATTACTTTAAGAAAAATAAATAAGGGACTTGAGCGATAGCACATTGGGGAGGGCATTTGCCTTGCATGCGGTCAACCCGTGTTCGATTCCCAGCATCCCATATGGTCCCTTGAGCACCGCCAGGAGTGTTTCCTGAGTGCAGAGCCAGGAGTAACCCCTGTGCATCGCCAGGTGTGACCAAAAAAGCAAAAATAAATAAATAAATAAATAAATCTATCTTGCTAAATTCTTCTGGATCTGGGGCTGGAGTGATAGTACGTAGGTAACAGATGGTAGGTAACAGGTAGGGCTTTTGTCTTGTACATCGCCAACCCAAATTTGATCCTTGGCATTCCAGTAGGGTCCTCTGAGCACCTCCAGGAGTGATCCCTGAGCACAGAGCCAGGAGTAACCCCCGAGCACTGGCAGGTGTGCCCCCCACCAACAATTCTCCTAGATCTAATTGGCAGGCCCCTTGGGTTGTTTGGCACTTTAGCAGAATTCAAAAGATATCTCAAAGGCCTAACGTGCAGGCTCTGCATGCAAGAGACCAGGCTTCAATTCAGCCCCTCATGGTCCCTCGAGCACCGCCAGGAGGAACTAACTCCTCCCACTTCTCCAAGCACGTAGCTGGAAATAACTCCTAGTTGAGTACCACCAGATGTGACTCAAAAAGCAAAACAAACAAAAAAATCAGTGCACATTTACCATTCTTCCTGTGTTAGATTAAAGATCCACTTTGTCGATTCATTTTTTTTATTCTCTCTCTCCTGATCAAATTTAATTTTATAAAAAGTACATTCTCAGAGTGGGCTGGAGCAATAGTGGTAGGGCATTCACCTTGCACGCCACCGACCCAGGTTCAATTCCACTGCCCCTCTCGGAGAGCCCGGCAAGCTACCGAGAGTATTTTGTCTGCACGACAGAGCCTGGCAAGCTACCCGCGGTATATTCCATATGCCAAAAACAGTAACAATAAGTCTCAAAATGGAGACGTTACTGGTGCCCACTCAAGCAAATCAATGAGCAACGGGATGACAGTGATGACAGTGACAGTGATTCTCAGAGCACTGAAGATCTGCCTTGGGAAGCATATAATAATAGTAAAGTACTGGTAGCAAGCAGCCATTAGCTCCAGCTCCTTGCACTGGAATGTCGTGAAGAAAACTTTTTATGTCACATTTTGTGTCATATTCTCACTGAGAATATGTCTCGCCTTTCACTTCATAAAAGCAAAAGCTTTACCTGCCACAAAGTGCCAGTCCTCGTATGAGAACACCACCTTCTGGAACAGAGAGGCCTTTTGGAGGGACAGGTGCTGTCAACCAAGGTATGTGGTCAACTAGCACTTTGGAAATAATGCAATTTCTTCAGTGGCAGCACTTTCTGTCTAGGCTGATGATAGCGCTGGAAAGATAGTACTGGGGCTAAGGTGCTTATCTTGCAAAGGCCAACCCTGGTTTGATCCCCACTACCACATAAGGTCCTCTGCGCACTTTCAGGAGCAATCCCTGAGCACATTACCAAGAGTAACATTGCTGGGTGGGCCCTTTCCCCCCACCCCCCCCAAAAAAAAAACAAAGACTAGTGGTGGGGGTTATTTTGGGGTTTTATTTTATATATTTTTTGGTTTCGGCACCAGAGATGTTCAGGGGTTATTTCTGGCTCTGCACTCAGGAATTACTCCTGGCAGGGCTCAGGGGACTGAATGGGATGCTGGGGAGAGAATTTGAGTTGGCTGTAGCCCCTGGGTTTTAATTTTTAAAATAACATTGGTTTATAGAATTAGAAAAGAAGTTTCTGGTACACAGTCTTATAAATACCCTTATATACCACGTCAGCTTTATCTCCATGATTTTAGTTTCCATTCATTCCTCTTACCTGAATTACTTCCCTTCCTCTTCTGGTAAACACAGTTGTGTTCTTATAATCTGAAGTTTGTTTCTGACATATAAGTAGGATCACATGGTGGTTTTTCTTCTCAGTGTGACTTACTTCAGAAAGCATAATACCTTCCAGGTTCATCCATGTTGTTGCAAGTAGCAGGATTTTAATGCTTTTTTTAGTTGAGAAGTATTTATGCATATAACATACATCTTTATCTATGCATTTGCTTATGGGTAACTGGGTTGTTTTAAGCTTTTGGATATTGTGAATTTTGCTGGTTTATTGCAAAATTGGGATTCAAATGTTTCAGAAAAGGTTAGGTTTTAAGCTGAATCCTGAGTCAGCAGAAAGAGAGACAGAGTAAGAGAAAGAAAGAGAGAAAGGGGGGGAGAGAGAGAGAGAGAGAGAGAGAGAGAGAGAGAGCACAATGCAGAGGTCTAAGGGAGCACTTGCAAGGGTGAATGCCTTGAGTAGGAAAGAGCTTGATATATCCAAGTGACTGCCCAGTGGAGTGGAGCTGAAAGAATAGATGGGTGTCAGTGGGATAGTTGGGGGGCCCAAGTTTGATCCCTGGCACCCCATATGGTCCCCTGACCCCCACCAGGAGTGATCCCTGAGCACAGAGCTACAAGTCCTGAGCACAGCCAGGTGTGACCAAAAAAGCTCCCCCACCCTCTGCAAAAAAAAAGGGGGGGTCGGGAGGAAAAGCTGGACATTGGTACATACGAGACCCATCTGTTCCGCTGACTTTTATGGAGGTTGTGTTCCTCCCTCCCACAGACACTTAGGAGATGGGCCCTGCTCAGATATTGGCTGGAACAAACAGTATCTTTGTTTGGCAGCCTGTTCTCTCCAGCAGCCACTTTGAGGGGGACTAGGGTCACCCAAGGGATGCAGTACTAGGCTATTAGAAATGCGTTGGTATTTATCCAAGTGTTTTCAGGCCAAGGTTGACAGGCCTCCCACGAAGGAGGCTCCGAGGAGCCTGGTGAGTTTGGGTGAGGAGAAAGCCGGGAGAGGCTGCAGCTCTGATGACTTAAATGCAGAAAGCCACATACGCCCTAACAGGGCAGCCAGTCCCTAAATGGGCCGCAGGAATCTGCTGACAAGTGGGTGCAGTGACACAGGGGGTGAGGTGGGATTCTTCTAGTGCTTTTAGCGCTCATGTCTGGAAGAGTTGAATGAGACACTCAGGCACAAAATTTAAGGGAGTGCCAAAAATTTCCAGTAATCCGTGTAACCAGTTACTTTTGTGTATTATTGAAGCAAACCAGGACTGATGCAAAACAAACAAACAAACAAAACCACCTCTATGAGGAACAAAGTAGTATCAATTTTAAGAAACTGGGGAAGAAAAAAATCAAAATTAAAAAAAAAAAAGACACAGTGGAATTATACTGGTGCTGGGATTGACGTGTCCTGGGTTCAAGGGAAGTAGATCAAGGTCTTTCCCCCTGCCTGCTCCCCCTACCCCTCCTCCCCCACCTCCCCCAACCACCCCCACCCCCCTGGAGATGGAAGCCTTCACTTCCTGCCTGCCATCCTCCCTCAGGCCACAAGGGGGAGGACTCGACCACATAAACCTGCATCCTGAGTCCGGTTGCCCCAGCCACCCCGCACCGCTCTGGTTTTTGAAACTCAGAGCTAAAGGGGGTGGGGGTTGGAGGGAGAGACTCTGGCACAGTGTTCAATTGTTCTGTGGCTGTGACCTTCCACGGGGCCAAAGCCAGAGCATAAGAATTGGAGAGTGGCTGGTGCCTTCTAGCATTTTCTGTTGAAGGGATTTCACATCCAATCAGGACAGTAGAGAAAACTGGTCTCCTGCAGGACTCAAGTGATTATCTAGGAAACAGGAAATCCGGCTGCCAGTTCTCCCTCTATCTGCAGATTATTCGTGTGGGTTTTGGCCAAGTCATTCACAGCTGGTGTCCTCAGTTTCTCTGTCTGTAAGACGAAGGGTTAGATCAGATGATCTAAGAACCCATGTGTGCACTAAACATACATGTATCTGACTCCAAAGCAGAGGGCAGAAAAGAGCCCAAAATTTCTGAAACCTACAGTGAAACAGCTGGATAGGGGCCGAATCGATAGTACAGCGGGCAGTGCACTTGTCTTGCACGCGGCCACCCGAGTTCAATCTCTGGCATCCTATCGCTAAACACTGCCAGGAGTGATTCCCGAGTGCAGAGCCAGGAGTAATCCCTGAGCATGGCCCAAAACCAAAAACACAAAGGGCAGGGCATCGGGTGGAAGAAGCAGACAAATAGTACAATTGGATTGTACTATTCATTAAGAGTTAATTAACGGCTAATTAAGAGGTCTGTCTTGTATGTGATTGAGCCCAGCTCAGTCCCCCAGCACCCAGTGGTTCCCTGAGCTGGGTAAGAGCTGGAGGGCCCCACCTGTAAGTGGGCCTAGGTAAGACCCCGCGCCACAAGAGCAGGACAGTGCCAGGTCCCTCGGCCCTCCCAGGGTCTCCGGTTATGGCTCATAGGCCCCCAGGACCCCCTCAGAAAGCCCCCATGTTCTCAGCCTGCTGTGCTGCAGCTGAAGAAGTTCAATGCCAGGACCAGGCTGTGCCCTTGCAGGCAGTGCTGAGGGTCAAACATGAACCCTCGAGCTTGGAAAACAGGGGGTTGGTTTTTATTTCTTTTTTCATGTCACCAAGTTATTCCCTGCACACACCCTTCTCCTCATTTAATTTCTTTCTTGGTTTTATGTACGTTTGTTTGTTTTGTTATTTGGAACATATTCAGGAGTAGCCCCTGAGTACGGCTGTGACTGCAAAACAAAAACAAACCAACTCTTTGCATCAATAAACTAATGATTTTGGTTGTGCGTCCCTGTCTACGGACAGAAATGCTTCTCGTGGTAGGCAGCAGCGGAATAACACAAATAGTTACTTCTCCCACGAGCTCTCTCCCTTAATAAGTTAAGATATCACTCATTTATTCTTTCATTCACTCATCAGAAAACTAAATCTTTATCAAGTGCTTATTATAAGCCAATTACCACACTCCCACTCCTATTAAATGGAGTTCACAGGCTGGGAACACAGATTTAGAGCAAGCATATCCTTCTAGCCACAATTTTCCTAGGAATCATATGCAGGGGGAGAAATGCACATATTCCTTGACCATTCTGATATTTCTTGGAGAAGTCCATCAACATTATTGACTTGAATACCCCCAAAGCCCCCCACAAAGAGAAAGAAAATTGATATTGCACTAAATGTTACTTTCTTTCATTTTTTCACCTTCTACAAGTTCTAGCATCACAAATCTGAAGGTGAAATAGACACAGTCTCATCCTGCTCTCCAGGGATAACCCGAGCCTAGAGCTTCCTCCCCAGAGTGATCTACACATTTACACCACGTAGGTGCATGCCCTTCCTCCCTTTTCGTCAAGGATAGTGCACACATCCTCCTGCCCCTGTGTGCTTCTTGGCAGTGCCCACAAAGCTGCAGTCACTGCGGATTTACATAGCATGGTTCCATGTCACACACACACACACACACACACACACACACACACACACACACAGAGTTTTCTTTTGTTGGACATTTGTGTTGTTTCCAGTCTTGTGCTGCCAGAACTTCAGGGAATGTCCTGTGTGATAAAAATTCTTCAGGAGACGTTTGTCGGATAACCTTGGGTTGTCCTTGGTCCTCCCGCAGGGAGCTTAGGTTTACTGAGTTACTCCCACAACAGTGCCCCTGAGGCACACCCAATTCCATCAAGATCTAATAATCCTATATTGCTTTTCTCTTTCCTTTCTGGCTCTTGCATGATTTAGCCATGTCCTTTTTTGTATAGACACAGGAAGACAGTTCATGCTATGCTTTGTAACATGGGAATCAAATGACTCCAAAATAATATTTACTCCTGGGCTTCCGTATTTACTCGACTTAGGCCTCAGTTGCCCCTAGTATCCAGCACTCCAAGAGCAGGGTCCCGACAAAGGGACTGGATAGACCCAACACAAGCTGTAAACTACCCTGGCATTGAAAGGGACAAGCTAAGTACCTTAAGTATAGTAAATTAAGAGCACATCATGCAACAAACTCTGTCATGACCCAAAAAGAAGTAACTGAATAAGGACCCTGCTGGGGTTAGGAAAGACTAACTGGGCCTGAGGACAGTGGTCTGGGATAATAGTGAGATGTCCTGAGGAAGCGCCAACCTTTAAGCTTAATATGCATATTAAGCTTAAATATATGATATATATCATGTATATGATAAAGCCCACACTTAAATATATGATATATATATCATAGTGTGTGCATACAAAATGACTAGAAATAGTATAAGAGGTAAATTCACTGTGATTGTTTAAATGGATGACTGGCTGAGGAAAGGAGAAAGCAACACACCCCAGATGGAATCCCGCCCTAGGGTGGGTCTCTGAGTAATCCTGAGTGTTGAACCCTCCAATGAGATTCTGTCCTGGAGTTAATCCCCTAGAGCTTCCCCTGAAGGTGTGGCTCTACCTGTTGTTATGACAATGTTCAGCCCCACCTTAGTAGAGCCCCACCCTTCACGGTTTCTATATACCCCGACTGAAAGGGGAAAGAGACCAGACCTCGGCACTTTGAGGACCAGGACTAAGAGGAGGACGGGAGACTAGGCCGAGACTGAGAAAGAGAAGGGTTGGAAGGAGGACCAGATGACTGGAAGTGGAGGACTCTGAGAGCTGACCGTGAGACGGAGGGAGAAGATATAAGGAAAGAGAAGACTTTGAGGTGCCAAGAGACTCGGAGGATGGAACTGTGATTACTGGGACTACGACCAAGAACTGCAACCAAAAACTACGACCAGGATGAGCTTCAAGGGGAGAAACCCGACCGTGCTGCGGAGGGGAGCCGGGGCCCGCTTCTGCGCCCGCCCGAGACCCGATTCCGCGCCAGGCCCGGACGACAAGGTGGACATGTCTCTGGACGACATCATCAGGCTCAACCGGAACCGCGACGGCGCGGGCTTCCAGGGTCGCGGCGGTGGCGGCGGGCCGGTCCGGAACCGGGCGGCGCTGGGCCGAGCCCAGGGCAGGAGGCGGCCGGCGCCCTACAGCAGGCCCCAGCGGCGCCCGGGCCAGGGGCAGCGCGACCTGCTGGGCGGCAGCGCCGGGGCCCGCGGCCGCGGGGGGCCGGGCGGGAAGCTGCTGGTGTCCAACCTGGACTTCGGGGTGTCGGACGCGGACGTCCAGGCGCTGTTCGCCGAGCTGGGGACGCTGAGGCAGGCGGCCGTGCACCACGACCGCGCGGGCCGCAGCCTGGGCTCGGCCGTGGTGCACTTCCAGCGGGAGGCGGACGCCCTGCGGGCCAGGGAGCAGTACGACGGGGTCCCCCTGGACGGCCGCCCCATGGACATTCAGCTCGTCGCATCCCAGCTGGACGCACAGCGCAGACCCGCGCACAGCAATAGCGGAGCTGCGGGGCCCGGAAAACGCGGGTGCGGGGGCTTGGGCGGTGTCCGCAGAGGTGCCCGCGGGGGCGGCCGGGCCTGGGGCTCCAAGCAGCAGCTTTCTGCAGAGGAGCTGGACGCGCAGCTGGACGCCTACGCCAGCACCTGCAAGCAGTAGGTTTCTGCAGAGGAGCTGGACGCGCAGCTGGACGCCTACGCCAGCACCTCCAAGCAGTAGGTTTCTGCAGAGGAGCTGGACGCGCAGCTGGACGCCTACGCCAGGACCTGCAAGCAGTAGGTTTCTGCAGAGGTGCTGGACGCGCAGCTGGACGCCTACGCCAGGACCTCCAAGCAGTAGGTTTCTGCAGAGGAGCTGGACGCGCAGCTGGATGCCTACGCCAGGACCTCCAAGCAGTAGGTTTCTGCAGAGGAGCTGGACGCGCAGCTGGACGCCTACGCCAGCACCTCCAAGCAGTAGGTTTCTGCAGAGGAGCTGGACGCGCAGCTGGACGCCTACGCCAGCACCTCCAAGCAGCAGCTTTCTGGAGAGGAGCCGGATGCACAACTGGATACCAACAACACGGACAAGGGCACCGGCTAAGAGCCACAGCCTGTGAGCGCGACAGAACAGACCTCGGGCGAGGGGCAGAGGGGCCGCGCGGCTGCCCAGGCATCGGTTTCCTTAATATTGTAAATTAGGGTTGATATAGAGGTCTGAGCCCATTTTTTTTGCATGTACCTGTCCAGTTTTGCCAGCACCCTAATAGGAAAGATAAGGGCCAGGAGGATCGCTCACGGCTTGGAAGCCGATCTCATGTGCTGGAGGAAAAGACAGCTGGGATAGAGAAGGGACCACTGAGTAAATGATGTTTGAGGGGCTCGGGGATCAGAGATGCGTGCTGAGAGTAGACTATGGACCAAACATGATGGTTACTTAGTACCCTGCATTGCAAACCATTACACCCAGGAGAGAGAAAGAGGGAATGTGCCTGCCACCGAGCTGGGGGGAGGGGGACAGAGGGAGGGATACTGGGAATGTTGGTGATGGTTAAGAGAATGGGCACTGGTGGAGGGACGGGTGCTTGAACATTGTATACGGAAATGTAATCATGCACATTTGTAAGTCTGTAACTGTATGTCACAGTGACTCATTAAAATAAAAATTAAAAAAAATAAATCTTGTTCTTCCCCCAATAAAAATAGATTTTAAAACTCATGTAAAGGTCTTTTCTCTTCTCCCCTCTCCCCCTTTAAAAATTCTGAAGCAGACCTATTTTTTACTGACTTATTTTTGGATAAATCTCCTTGTTGCTGTTGTGGAGAATTGGCATTTCTGCCTTGGCCATAATAAACTAGAAAAAAAAATCTAAAGGTCCCAGTTTGCATTTTCTTATTTTTCAGCATGTATTGTTTTGTTTTGTTTTGTTTTGAAGCAATAACCAGTGGATCTCAGGGGCCACTCCTGGCTTGTTGATTAGGGGGCCCTGTGGTGCTAGGGATCATATCAGGCCTTCCAGCCGGAGTGATAGTACAGTGGGGAGGGCATTTGCCTTGCATAGGGCCAGCCTGGGTTTAATCCCCAGTATTCCATAGGGCCCCCCCAGAGCCACCAGGAGTAATTCCTGAAGGCAGAGTCAGGAGTAACCTCTGAGTAGCACTGGTGTGACCCAAAAACCAAAGAAAGAAAGAAAGAAAGAAGGAAGGAAGGAAGGAAGGAAGGAAGGAAGGAAGGAAGGAAGGAAGGAAGGAAGGAAGGAAGGAAGGAGAAAAAACAACAGCTGGATAATCAGGCCAGTACACTCTAAAATACTGACTTCATAAAGTGAAATTTATCAACTACACAGGCGGGATGGGGGGCTGGGGAGGTGGGCGGGGGCGGGGAGGTTTACTGTGGTTCTTGGTGGTGGAATATGTGCACTGGTGAAGGGATGGGTGTTTGAGCATTTTGTAACTGAGACTTAAGCCTGAAAGCTTTGTAACTTTCCACATGGTGATTCAGTAAAAAATTTTTTTTAAATAAAGAAAAAAAATAAAATACTGACTTTACACTCAGCCCTCTGTGTGTTCTTTGGTTTCTTGAACTAGGATACAAATATTGGCTTTTATTGAACATAAGTCAAAGATAGCTCTGATTTTAAAACCAAAAAGAGGGACCAGAGAAATAGTTCCAGTTGGTAAGGTGCTTACCTTGTACAGAGCTGACCTGAGTTCTACCTATCCTTGGCATCCCATATGGTCCCCTGAGCACCACCAGGAGTAATTCCTGAGTTCAGAACTAGAAGTAATCCCAGCAGGCTTGGGGGTCTTATCCCCGGGTCCCACACACCTGGATTCGTCTACCGGTTCCTAGCATCTCCAGGTGTGGCCCCAAACCCCAAAAAGAACAAATAAAATGATAAAAATAGAAAACAAAACAGGGGCCAGAATAATAGTACAGTGGGTAGGGTGCTTCCCTTGCACCTGGCTGAACTGGGTTTGACCCCTGGCACCCCATTTAGTCCCCTGAGCCCTCCAGGAGTGACCTCTGAGCACAGAGCCAGAAGTAAGCCCTGAGCACCACCAAGTGTGGCCCAGAAAAATTATCATCATCATCATCATCATCATCATCATCATCATCATCATCCCGTTGATCATCAAATTTCTCGAGTGGTCTCAGTAACGTCTCCATTCGTCCTAACCCTGAGATTTTAGAAGCGTCTCTCTACTCGTCCTTCCCAACGATGCCATGTTGGAGGCTCTTTCAGGGTCAGGGGAATGAGACGCAGCTTGTTACTTGTTTTGGCATATGAATACACCATGGGGACCTTGCCAGGCTCTCCCATGTGGGCAGGAAACTCCTGGTAGTTTGCCAGGTTCTCCGGAGGGAGAAGTAGGCTATAAGATATCGCACGGCCGCTTTTCGGCGCGTGCTTCCGGGAGCTTGCTTTTAAGTCTCTGGATGCTGGCCATGGATGGGATTACACGGCGCCGGGGACAGTCCCTGGGTGTGACCACCTAGCTACTGGGAAATGGGAAATCTGGGCAGAGGAGGACCAGTCCCAATCCCAGCAGGCTTGGGGGTCTCATCCCCGGGTCCCACACACCTGGATTCGTCTACCGGTTCCTTCATGCGTGAGGCTCCACATCCGAACGTGTGGAGAAGAGCCTTGAGCATGGCGGTGGCTAGGCTCCGGAGGTCTTCAGAAAAATAAAAAAATAAATATATAGTAAATAAAAAATGAAACATTCTTCAACTACTTCATAAATTACTTCTAATTGTCCCTGATTAAAAGACAAGAATTTGCTTTTTCTCTGGTATTTATTTCTCCACTGAGGCCCTGGAGATCATGCACTGCCTCCCTTTTAGTGCACCCAGAGGGTTCTGGGGCTGAATCTGATGGTGAATGCAAAGCCCCTCCCGGGGTGACAAGTCTGTTTTTAACTAGGGCTCTCTTTCCCATACAACTCATCGCGTGTGCAAACTGAGTTGCAGGAGATCCAGGGCCTTCCAGATGAGAGGCTAAAGGGAGCATGAAAAGCTGGGCCAGGTCTCAGGGTCCTGTGCTGGGGAAAGGACCTGGGCTTGAGTCTGAGACATCATACCACGGGAACCTGTCTGGAGAGCAGGTGGGAGCTTAGAAGAACCACCTTTTTCTGGGAATGGAGAGGAGAGAAGAGGGGGTATTTAGGGGGAGCCTTCAGATTGAGGGTGCTGGCTGCTTTAGGGGGTGCTAGCAGACAGATCTTCAAGCAGGGTATTTTATCAAGAGCCGAACTTTGGCCAATTTGTTTACTCAAGAAATACTTATTGACTCTCAATGGTGCCCAGCACTGAATTAGGCGCTGGGGCTGCTCAGATGAGTAAAATCCAGAGATTTTTATTCATGTGTCCCTGTGGATTTATTCTGGAGCTCATAATGTGGCACAGGCCAGATGAGGGACACGTGACCTCAAAACAGGTATAAGGTGTTATCTGATGACGTCTGATGCCGGGAGATTGCAGGGTGCAGACTTGTCCTGGCCAAAGTGTCAGAAAACTGAGCTCCAGTGGGGTGGTAGACTGGGGAAAGTAGTCTAGGAGGAAAGGAGGTCATTGAGATTCCCAAAATATTCAAAGGCAAAGACCCTGTGCGTGGTGCAAAACATGGCAAAGGGTCAGACATCAAACAATCTCCTTCCCCCAAGTCATATGGGAAAGGATGCAGGATTGTGGGTAGCAGCTCAAGCAAAGACTACTGCCTTGACCTTGACAATAACAACAACAACAACAAAAAGCAAAACAAACAAAAAAAGGATTTTACAGATGAGAGAGAGGTATGTGACACAAGTGACCTGGGTTTTGAGATCACTTTTGCAGCCTTCAGAAGCATATTGCATAGTGTAGCAGGTAGGGCACTTGCCTTACATGCTGCCAATCTGGGTTCAACTCCTGGCATCCCATTTGGTCCCCTGCGCACCACCAGGAGTAACTCCTGAGCACAGAGCCAGAAATAAGCCCTGAGCACTGCCAGGTATGGTCCAAAAACTAGCAAAAACTTAAGTCTGGGGGGCCTGAGAGATAGCACAGCATGTAGGGAATTTACTTTGCAGGCAGCAGGCCTACGTTCAATCCCTGACATCCCATGTGGTCCCCCATGTACAGCCAGTAGTAATTCCTGAGCAGAGAGCCAGGAGTAACCCCTGAGCATCACTGGTTGTGGCCCAAAAACAAAAGGAAGAAATAAACAAACCAAAAGCATATTTCAAAGGACTGAAGAAATAGCAGAGGGGTTAAGGTAGCCAGCCCTGGCTCGATTTCTGGCCCCACAGTGTCCCTCAAGCATTGCGAGGTGTCTCTCTTGAGCATAGAGCTGAGAATAGCTCCCGAGCACTGTAGTGTGAGCCTTCACAAGAAGCACCTTTTAGGCCTGGAGAATAGTGCAGTGACTTTGAGCACCTGCCTTAGAAGGAGTTTAAATGCTCGATGTCCCACATTAGGCCAAATTAGATGCTGGCAGCTCTGTTTATGGAGCCTGGAGTCTCCTCTGTCTGTGATCCTTAGCTCCACACGTGATTTCAGACTGCACTGAAGCCAGTTTCATGTAAGCACCACAAGAAGGGATGCAACTCCTGACAGGCACCACCACTAATAATAAGTGAAAGCACCACGCCAGGAAATGTGACCACTGGCCAGCACACGTGAGCATCACGGGAGCCCCAGTTGAGCACAACGTCCGTAACTTATGATAAGGAAGAGTGCCCGATCTGGGAAGCACGTGTGCAAACACACGAGAGAAAGACGGCAGAACTCAGCGAGCACCGGGCTGAGAGTAGAAGCACCACAAACTGTTATGTGACCCGGGCCAGCCCGCAGCTGAAATATGTGTGAGCTCACAGCCAGGCACATGGAAAGCCCCTGCCATGGACACAACAGTTTTGATGATGAGCAAAAGAAGAGAGAAGGGGGAAAGAATATTTTGTGGGGAGGAGGCACATCTCAGAGACGTCTCCCGGCTCTGCTCAAGCGTCACTCACTCAAGTGTCACTGCTCCGGGCACTGTCTGATGCCAGGAATTTAACCAGGACACGCAGCACTCAAGGAAAGTGCCTAAACTATCTATCCTTTGAAATGCATTTCATTTCAGTTTTTGTTTTTTTGCTTTGGTTTGTATTTTTGCCACACCCGGAAATGCTCAGAGGTTACTCCTGGCTCTGCGCTCAGGAATTATTCCTGGCAGTGCTCAGGTCGCAGGTTGGCTGCCTCCGAGACAAATGTCCTACCCTATGTACTCTCTCTTCAGCCCCAAAAAGGACAAATTTCAAGTTAACTTAATAAACTCTCTACTGCTTTGTTCCACTTCAGGAAAATAATAATAATAATAATAATAATAATAATACATTTATTGGGGTGTGACTAGGAATGAAGTCCAGGACCTTTGTTCCTGGAGGAGCAAACCAGTCAATTCAACCTGACCTTTGAATAACATATTATGTAAATTCTGTGTTTTGTCATGATACACTTTTTGCTTGCTTTCGTGTCACATCCAGTGTTGCTCCAGGCTTACTCCTGGCACAGTGCCCAGGAATCACTCCTGGAGGTGCCCAGGGGACCATATGCTATGGTGGGGATAGGACAGGGTCAGCTGTCACCACAGCAAGCACCTTACCTGCTGTGCCCTCTCGCCGGCCCCGTGATGTACTTTAAAATAAATGAGACAGAGACTCAGAGAGGTCCGGAGAGTCGGTGAATGTAACTCATTTATCAAAGTCAAATCCTTAGTCTCTCTGACCCAGAGGCTGATCCTAACAATAGAGGCAGCACCCTGACGGCCAGCAAACTGTAAGGACCTTGAACGCTTTTTTTGTTTTTGTTTTGGATCCACACGCTGCATTGCTCAGGAGTTATTGCTGGCTTAACATTCAGGAATCACTCCTGGCGCTGCTGGGGGAATCATATGTAGGATGCCAGGATCAAACGCATGCCGGCCGCATGCAAGGTAAGTGCCCTGCCCACTATAATACTAACGCTCCAGCCCCGGACCTCGGGCCCCTGCCCTCCCCCTAAAAGGCACTGGTACTATTTGCCTGGGGTGCAGAATGGGCATCAGGAGTTTTTGTGAATTCTGCAGGTGGGTCTGCTCTGCAGCCAGACTGAGGCCCACTGACCAGCAGTCTGCTAGACACTTGGGGGTGCGCCTGCTGCAGAGAGCCATCGCTCTGGCTGAACTCAGGACCCCCTGAATCCCTGCGAGTTGGCTAGTCTGTGATTGTATACCTTCCTCCCCTCCCCGCCCCCCACACCTGCCAGAAGCCTTTCCTCTCAGGTGACTGGGTTTCTGGAACAGATGGAGGCCGAGGGACCTTGGTAACGTGCCATTGATTCGAGTGGCGTGACAGAAAGAGCCAAGTTCTCAAGGCTGCGGCCCTGTGCCTTGCCAGCTGCCTTCCCTTTGGCTCAGAGCCAGCCGCCCTGTGAGCTGGGAGGAGGAAGAGAAATGGTCAGCTGCTCTCACATCGCCTCCACCTGGGTTGGGGGCCACTGACTGGGCTCCCTGTTGTCAGAGGCTGACCCACTCTTTGCAAGCATCTGGAAGTTGGGGGGATCCCTCCCCAGCCCCAAAAGTCAAGGGTCACCCTGCTTAGGACTGGTGGTAGAAAGAATCAGAAAACACCCCTCACCTGCCCCACAGGGGCTCCTGACTTTCTTGAGGATTCTGCTGCATAGGGGAAGGTTCTAGACGCCTACCTCACCTCTTCAAACCTGCTGAGTGTATTCCTTCTTGCACTTGCAGGTCCTTAGACTTAGAACATCCTCCACAATCATTTTTAATGAGTTATTCAGAACAAGCCATACAAAATAAATTATTTAGGACCTGTTTGGGGGCAGGCTTGGGGTGGTGGTGGGAAAATTCAAATGGTGGTGGGAAGGTGTTATGGGGGAAAAAAATATCCTCTATAGCCATTCTCTTGGCTGCCTTTGTCCCTTCCCTTCCTGCAGGTCCCAGCTCAGAGGCCATCCGCTCAAGCCACTTCTCACCCTCCAGGTTTTCCACCTCTCATTACCTCCCTTGCCTTTGGACCACACGCCCGTTCTCTTACCTTGACAGCACCTTCATGTATGTCTAATTTTTAATGTGTCTCTTATCCTCCTGCTAGAATGGCCCTAGGCAGGGTCGGTGTTCCCACACAGTCTAGCCAGGCACCGTGTAGGGCTCCATCAAGTGGTGACTGACTTGCCGCTGACCCCCTGGGTATTTGGAGTTCCATCAGGGGAGGGGAGATCAAATTAGTGGTTAAGAACAAGTTAGACGTCCAGAGCCAGGCCAGCTGGGTTTGAGTCCAGGCTTCACCACACATCCCATGTGTGACTCAGGTCAGTCATCATCTCCCAATTTTAGTTTCCCGTTCTATAAAATGGGGATAAAGTAATACCCACCAGCTGAGGTCGCAGGGAGGTACTATGATTGCCTATGCCAGGCACGCTGTACATCGTCAATGGCTGGTGGTTATTACTATGAAGAGGGTATTGCCTTGGAAGCCAATAAACGCCTTACTCCTGACCCTACCGTTCATAGCAACAGCAGCTGAAATGAACAGAGGCTGAGCCGGTGTCAGGGTCTATTCCTCACATGGGCTTTGCACATAGTCCTTATGATACCCCAGAAGATGAAGCATCTGCTAGTGAGCACCCAGCGGAAACGGGTTGGTCTTGGGCTGAGGGAGGGAGGAACGTACAGCGGATAAGGCGTTTGTCTTACGCGCGGCTGACCAGGGTTCTATCTAGGGTACCCCATATGGTCCCAAGCGCTGTCAGGAGTAACCCCTGAGAACTGAGTCAGGAGTAAACCCTGAGCACTTCTGGCTGTGGCCCCCAAACAAAAACAATAAAACAATCCCAGAGGAATAAAAGTAAAAAGCATAAACAAAGGAGAGAGGGTAGGAAATAGCTCCAGAGCTGGAGGACATGTCCTTGAGCCTTATTAGAACAAATAACAGTCATGAAATAGCCCAATAGAGCAGGACAGGGTGTTTTTCCTCTCCTTATCCCACTGCATCCAACCAGACTTCGCTCTGAGGTAGTGACATTAATCTCAATAACACACCAGACAGGACCACAAAGTGCAACATCCACGGGTTGCAGGGCCCTTGCTCCCCTCCTCCTCCTCACCTCATGTTCAGACCTTCCTACATACTTTACCGACATTTCGGCACAACGAATCCTCATGACAACCTTAGGAGCTGGGTGCCAGCTGCTGCCTTACATTTTAAGTCAACACCTAGGATGAGAATTCCATCCCGTTTTGTCCTTTTTTCTAATGAAAAACAAATATCCCCTCTGCAAATACTCCGTGCCAGGCTGTTTTCACTCAGGGCACCCCAAAGGGGGGGGCAGATGAGAACCCTCCCCTCCCCAAGGGACCCAGCCCTGCCAGCCGACCTCCACTACCCAACTGCCGCCATGCTCCAGGCCGCTTTCCCAACCACGCGGCCGCTTTGCGACATATTATAAAATACTTCCTACCCATTTTCCATAATTTGATGGAGTTCAGACAGTAGGCAACAAATCATATATATATATATATATATACATATATATATGTATACACACACACACACACACACACACACACACACACCTGTACCATTCAGAGAGCCCAGCAAGCTACAGAAAGTATCCCATCCACATGGGCAGAGCCTGGCAAGCTAACTGAGGTGTACTCTATATGCCAAAAACAGTAATGATAGGTCTCATTCCCCTGACCCTGAAAGAGCCTCCAGTCATTGGGAATGACAAGTAAGGAGAGGCTGCTCACTAACCAGAGGTATGAGTTGCAGTGACGCAACTTCTGGCAAAAATTGCTCCGGAATTAATTACTAAAATACCAGAAATCCAAAACCACGAGGCCGCTATTGCAGCTGCACAACCTCATATACTTTTCATTCTCAGCAGTGGAAAACAAATTATCAAATGATGCCTTTTCAGCAGGTTTGATTGTTGGGGGTAAATTCCAAATAGTAATAGTGAGTTTTCTGTCGAAATATTGAATGTCATCAAAGTATAGAGAGAGTAAAGTGAAGATCACTAGCCACACATGTTGGGGGGATGGGATGGGAGGTATACTGGGGTTCTTGGTGGTGGAACATGTGCACTGGTGAAGGGATGGGGGTTTGATCATTGTATGACTGAGACTTAAACCTGAAAGCTTTGTCACCTTTTTCATGGTGATTCGATTAAATAATAATAATAATAAAATGAAAAAATAGTAAAAAAATTAATAAAAGGAGAGGCTGCTAAAATCTCAGGGCTGGGAGGAATAGAGATGTTACTGGTGCCCGCTCAAGTAAATCAATGAACAACTGGATGCCAGTGATACAGTGATAACCCCTCTGCAAGTGGGTTGATTTTAAGACTCATTCTCGGGTTCCAGAGAGCTGGCTAGGGGACAAGGTGCTTACCTTGCACATGACCAGCCCCTGTTCGACACCCAGCACTGCATATGGTCCACTGTAAACAAGTCCAGGAGAACACTCTGAGCACTGCCACTTGTGACCCTAAACAAACAAACAAACAAACAAGTCATTCTCAGTATCAGAGATGTTAAAAAGTGAATGATAAGATTGTGGAAATTTGGAGTCATCTCATTTATAACACCTGATGAAATTGAGGCTCCTGCAAGGATAAGTTTAAGATTAGAGACTTGAACCCCCACAATTGACCCCGACTTTTACTGTCACTATCATCCCATTGTTCGTCGATTTACTCAAGTGGGCGCCAGTAACGTCTCTATTACACTCAGCCCTGAGATTTTAGCAGCCTCTCCTTACTTGTCTTTCCCAACGATTGGAGGCTCTTTCAGGGTCAGGGGAATGAGACCTATTGTTACTGTTTTGGGCATATCGAATACCCCAACTTTAGCCCCCACGTTTTAGCTATTAGCAAGCCCTCTCACCTAAGGTGCTCAGTTCAGTTCAACTTTTGTTCTCTTTGCTTATCTTGACACAGAGAGTTTGTGCTCATCCCAAATTAGCAGGACACGAAATGACAGATGGAACCTCCTGCCACTCTCCCTTCTGTTGACTTTTTTGCTACCTTGTCCAACTCCTGAATTTTATCAATATATTTTATTATTTTTTTAAAATTGTATTGGAGGGAGGGGGAATTGGGCCAGACCTGGTGGTACTTGAGGTCTCTTCTTGCCTCTATGCTCAGGAGTGACTCCGGGCAGTGCTCAGCAGATTACATGTGATGCTCAGGATTGAACCACGGTCAGTCACATGCAAGACAAACACCTTACCCCTCTACTGACTAGCTCTCTAGCAGCTGACCCGGGTTCAATCCCAGGTATCCCATTTGGTCCCCTGAGCACTGCAAGGAGTAATTCCTGAATGTATAGCTAGAAGTAACTCCTGAGCATCACCAAGTAAGGCCCCCAGACCAAATAAAACAAATAGATAAATAAATATGTGTATTTTAGGCCATGGAGAAGGCTCAAAGTGCAGGAACTCATACTTTATAGGCAGGAACCCCAGATTCAATCTGGAGTATTGCCTGGTCCCCCAAGACCTCTAGCCATGATCCCTGCCTCCCCTGAACACTATGCCAGGAGTATCCCCCAAGTACTGTCAGGTATGACTCCTAAACTTTTTTAAAAATGTGATTTTGGCATTTACTTATTAGTATCTTTATTTGTATAAATATATCAAGAAAAGATTTTTCCTAGTTCAATATATGAATAATTGTGAAGCTTAAAGGAAAATGGACTATGACCTTGGGCATTCAGATAAAGTTGATTTACTTGGTTGTGTGTTTCTAATTAGCCTACCACAGCTTACCACTATGCCGATATGGGTAACAGATGAGAAGGTACTTTCTCTGTCAGCATTAGTTTATCATGGAAAATGAGTCAGAGACAATTTTAAGATGGGGTGGACATCTAAGAGAAAACCACCTTAATATCAGACTAAAATATTTAGAGGGGGGCTGGAGTGATAGCACAGCAGGTAGGGCGTTTGCCTTGCATGCGGCTGACCTGGGTTTGAATCCCAGCATCCCATATGGTCCCCTGAGCACGACCAGGGGTGATTCCTGAGTGTAGAGCCAGGAGTAATCCCTGTGCATCACCAGGTGCTACCCAAAAAGCAAAAAAAATAAAATAAAATATTTGGAGGGATGAGGAAAAGTTTTTAAGTATTTAAATCAAAGTATATGTTTGGGGGCTGGAGCAATAGCACAGCGGGTAGGGCGTTTGCCTTGCACTCGGCCGACCCGGGTTCAATTCCCAGCATCCCATATGGTCCCCTGAGCACCGCCAGGAGTAACTCCTGAGTGCAGAGCCAGGAGCTAACCCCTGTGCATTGCCAGGTGTGACCCAAAAAGCAAAAAAAAAAAAAAAAAAAAAGTATATGTTTGGATGTGTTTTTTGGCATGCTGCTCATTATCAATTCCTAAGAGCTGAAAAGAAATAATACTTTTTCACTTTGGCCGTGGGGAAGTCCAGGAAGACTTTTACTCTTTCCTTCAGTGCTGTGACTGAACACGGACAATGCTTCACATCCAAGGTCAGAGCTCTACAGCTGAGCTGTGTCTCCTGCCTTCTTACTTAAACCTGATATACATGAGTAGTTCTTTAGGTGGGGCATAGGGGTTGGGTCACATAGTGCTCCAGGGCTATATTTTTTATAGAAGACCACCCCCTGTATGGAGGGGAAGGCTTGCTGGTTCGGAGGGTGCTTGGGGTGGAGAGGGGAGGTATGGGGTACCCGCCATTGAACTGAGTCTTCTGCCTACTAGGCATGTGCTCTGCCGTTTGAGCCATGTACCCAGCCCTTGGCTTTTGATTTTATTTTTATTTTTAATTTTTTTTCTGACCACTGATTTTAAAAAGATGGGGCTCAGAGATTTTATAAAGAGTAGTTTAGATCCAAGGACAGTTGAGACAGGGACAGGAAGATTGCTCCATGGTTGGCAGCCTGCCTCACGAGCTGGGGGAGAAGGCAGCTGGGATAGAGAAGGGACACTAAGTCAATGATGGTTGGAGGGATTGTCCCGAGGGGAGATGTGTGCTGAAAGTAGACAAAAGACCAAACATGATGGTCTCTCAGTATCTGTATTGCAAATCATAAGGCCCAAAAGGAGAGAGAGAGAGAGAGAGAGAGAGAGAGAGAGAGAGAGAGAGAGAGAGAGAGAGAGAGAGAGAGAGAGAGAGAGAGAGAGAGAGAGAGAGAGAAGAGAGAGAGAGAGAGAAAGAGAGAGAGAGTAAGAAGGAAATTGTCTGCTATAGAGGCAGAGGGTAGGGATGGTGGGAGGGATACTGGGGACATTGGTGTTGAAAATTATACACTGGTGGAGGGATGGATATTTGATCATTGTATGACTGAAACTCAAACATGAAAGCTTTATAACTGTATCTCATGATGATTCAATAATAATAATAATAATCACTGTATCACTGTCATCCTGTTGTTCATTAATTTACTCGAGCAGGCACCAATAATGTCTCTATTACACTCAGCCCTGAGATTTTAGCAACCTCTCCTTACTTGTCTTTCCCAACGAGTGGAGGTTTTTTCAGGGTCAGGGGAATGAGACTCATTGTTACTGATTTTTGCATATCAAATACGTCACGGGTAGCCTGCCAGGTTCTGCCATGTGGACAGGATACTCTCGGTAGCTTGCTGGGCTCTCTGAGAGGTATCTATATATCTGTTACTGTATTTGGGATATGAATACGCTATGGAGAGCTTGCCAGGCTCTCCAGAGCAGGCAAAAGATTCTCGATAGCTTGCCAGTTTCTCCGAGAGGGAGAAGTAGGCTATAAGCTTCTGGGATCTTGGTTTTATAGTCTCTGGATGTTGGCCATTGATGGGATTACATGGCGCCGGGGCAGTCTCTGGGTGTGACTGCCTAGCTACTGGAAAATGGGGGATCTGGGTGGAAGAGGCCCAGTCCCAATCCAAGCAATTTCGGCCCCCGGGTCCCGCACACCTGGGTTCCTCTGCTGGCTCCCCTAGGCCTGAGGCTCATCCGAACGTGTGGAGAGTGGCCCTGAGCATGGATGTGGCTGGGTTCCAGAGGTCCTCAACTGTCGAGGCTCTGCTCGGGGCGGGGAGGGAAATGCACCTCGTCCCCTCCAAGGGGCCCTGGTGAAGACAGCCAGTCAAGGAAGCAAGAGACTGTCGCTCTCTTCCGGGAGCTTGGTTTTATAGTCTCTGGATGTTTGCCATTAATAAATAAAAAGTGTAGTTTGGGAAGAGAAGTTGAGGCAGACATGGCTGGAAAAAACTCAGGATATTCTTTTGGAATGCTGCGGGAAAATTTGAAATAATGGTGGTGGGTAAGGTGTAATGGTGTTGGCATTGGCATTGGTATTCAATTCAGAAATATTGAATTGTGCACAACCTTATACTCTTCTGACTCTGTTTACTAGAAATAGCTGCTTTTAAAAACACATTGGAGGGGGCTGGAGTGATAGCACAGCGGGTAGGGTGTTTGCCTTGCATGCGGCCGACCCGGGTTCGAATCCCAGCATCCCATATGGTCCCCTGAGCACCGCCAGGAGTAATTCCTGAGTGCAGAGCCAGGAGTAATGCCTGTGCATCGCTGGGTGTGACCCAAAAAAACATATTGGAGCTTTCTATATGTAGTAGCTAGTGGTTGTACACCATTATGATTGTATCACTTTGCATCACTTGTCATCCTGTTGATCTTTGATTTGCTCGAGCAGGTGCCAGTAATGTCTCCATTCGTCCCTGTCTCGTGCTAGTGTAGCCCAATGGTATCTGCTCGCTCCAGGAACACAAAGAGCCTCAAACCGTTCATTTTTTAAAAATTATGATTGTAACTACATTAAACTGTGCCTTAAAATGGATAAAAGTGGGACTGAAGAGATAGTACAGCATGTTGAGCAACTCACTTTGTATGCGGCAGACCTGGATTCAATCCCCAGCACCACCTATGGTCCCCCAACCCCTGAGCACAGATTCAGGAGTAAGTCCTGAGGAGTAACAGGTGGGCACACCCCAAAATAAATGAAAGGAAAAAAATAGTTAAAAGGGACAATATTTTGTGACTATATATTTTTGTCACAAATATATTCTTATAGAATAAGAGACATTAGGTGAATAATCGGAGACAGTGAGTCCAGATTGTTCGAGAAGTGTCGTAAAGCGAAAGCAGTGGGGAAAGGAGGAATTAAACTGATGGGAATGACCCAGAGAGCTCGGCTGTTATAAGAGAAGGGGTAGCAGCAATGCCTGAGCATAATCAGAGCAGAGAAAGTTCTCTGCTGATGACTCACTGTTTTCACTGAGGTCAGACTAGGAGGTGTTGGAGTGTGAGGAAGGTGTGAATGGTGGCCCATGGGGTGGGGGCATAATGAACAAAGTCACTGGGGTCCCCAGAGGAGCACAGACGCATCACCCAGGTATTGCTAAAAATGCAAATAATCAGGACTTCCCCTCTTCCCAGGATCTAGGACTCTTCTTTTGTGTTTTAAAAACCCTGCAGGTGAATGAGGCTGGGTCTGGTACAAGGAGGGCCTCACCCAATCCATGTGGTACAATGGCCCAACCCTTAGTGGCCGTATGGAGTTGATGGTCCCCCAGAGGCTGGTGTAATGGTCCTGTGTGTGGATTCTGGAGCCCAACTGCCTATGTCTGCTTTAACTGCTCTACTTTGCTGTTTGACTTTGACCCTTCTGGACCTCAGTTTCTTATCTTGAAAGTACAAATAATAATATCACCTCCTGGTGTTGTGAGTTTTACTGTAGCTGTACAACTTATTGTCTATATATAACACATATAATCATATGTATACTATATGTATGATATTATTATGTGCATGTAACTTAACATAGGTAAAACCTTCCTAAGAATACCTAGCCCATAGAGAACATAACTAACAACAATTTAAAGTGAGGCCATCCGTGCAGGTTTGTATTTTAAACTTTTATTTTACTGCATCGTCTTAATTTGTCATAATCTGATAAAATTATGACAATCAAATAAATTGTCTGTTGTTTTTTTTTTTTTTCTGAGTTGAGCAGGGCCCAGTAGATGGGAAGTCACATTTCACAAGAGCTGGGATTTTGCCAAGTGAAAGTCAGGAAGCGAGAATGGGCAGCAGATCTGAGGCTGGAAGCCAGGACAAGATTATAATGATCCACTGTGAAACCCGTGCTGTGTGAAGGAGCAAGTACGGGCCTGAGAAGGGCTGGGTGGTGCAGCCAGAATGCGGAGGGATCGATGGATGGAGGAGGACACAGGGTGCCGCAGTTGGCGTGCCAGGGGGTGGGCTGGAAGGACGTGGGCAGTGAGAGCCCAGGAGCCTGTGGTGGGTGGTTTGCAGCTACCAGTAACAGTTGCGGGAGCGGAGAGAGAGGCAGCGTGGGGCTAAGGCACCGGCTCGTGTAAGGCCGGTCCTGACTGAATAACGGGCGCCCCACGGTCGGCTGCGCATTGCCGGGTGCGACCCTGGAGGCTCCACGCAGCGCGGAGGTGAGCGGGGCCTGAGCATCCCCACAGCCACAGGCACTCACGTGGACCCCTGGCCCAGTTGGCCCAGAGTCACTGGGAGGAGTCCCCCCGGGCTCCTGAGCACTGTTCAGGAGCCCCCTCACTCCCCACCAGAGCACTCGTGTTCTGTCCTGGTTTGGACTGAGTTTGTGTGGAAGACGGGATTGTTGAAGAGCTTAGTCATGTCACACAGTATCCAGCAAGCAGAAAAGTACTTTTCTGCCTCCCAGATCTGTCCTGGGGAGGGAGGCGGTGGAGAGACTTGGCAGCGGATGACTTCCCTGCCCCCTGGGTGAAAGGGCTCTAATTCCTGGCGGGCCAGCGAGTTCCAGCTTGGGCAAAGAAGGAGGCTTCTGGCAGCCAGAGCGGTCTGCACTGGCAACACAGCCCCGACCCAGGATGTGAGTGGCAGAGAGGTCGTGAGGGTCTGTCTTGGTCCCTCTGCCCCTTTTGCTCATGAGAGGATGAGCCGGATGAGAGAGGCTCTGTGGAGAGCCTGTACAGTCTGAGAGAGGATAGGAACTCGTAAACATTAGCTGAAGAAACATATTTTTTTCAGCCATAGTGGGGCAGATGGGGGGGGCGCTGTTCTCACTTTCAGATGAGGGAACGAGGACCACAGGTGTACTTAAGCCATAGAGCACTTGACTTTCAAGTGTCAGGCGCTGGGTTCAATCCCTGGCACAGCAAAAACATGTTTTAGGGTTGTTGGTTTTTTTTTCCACACCAGGAAATGCTCAGGGGTTACTCCTGGCTCTACACTCAGGGATCACTCCTGGTGATACTTGGGGGACCATATGGGATACTGGGGATTGAACCCGGGTCGGCCACATACAAGGCAAATGCCCAGCCCGCTGTGCTAATCTCTCTGGCCCCTGAGAAAAAAAATTTTTCTTTTAAAATAAAAATCAAATAGGTAAGGTAATGAAGCAAATCTTGGTTCCTGGGGCCACACACACAGGAAAACTGACTGTAGATCGCAAGCTTATCATGACAAGAACCCACTTTATAAAGTAGCTTCTGGGGAGCAGTATTAGATTTGATCATTGTATTGGCAGTATCATGCTTTGGGACACTTCTTTTTGCCATATTTTTTTACCAAAATTTCCAGATTGCAATGATTCCCATGTTGTCCAGGGATGACTTAAAGGATCAGTGAAAATGAAAAATGCAAACGGCCTCAAGGTCTTGGAGGGTAATATAAATAAGGTCTTGAAGCAGACAGGTTGGATGTAAAAGCTGGCAGGACAATTGTGGGGAGAGGGCAGCTAGGAGAGAGAAGGGACCACTCTGGCTATGATAGTTGGATATGATCACCCTGAACAAGAAGTGAGTGCTGAAAGTAGGTAACTTTTCAGTACCTGTACTGCAAACCATAATACCTGAAGGGGGGAGGGGAGATGAGAGAGAGGAAGCGAGAGTTAGACAGAGAGAGTGAGAGAGAGAGAGAGAAAGCTTCCATAAAGGCAGACTGGGAGTAGGAAGGAGGAAACTGGTACACTTGTGGTGGAAAATGTACACTGGTGAAGGGACGGGTGTTGGAAGTTTGTATGATCAAAACCTAATCATGAACAACTTTGTAGCTATGTATCTCATGGTGGCTTAGCAATCACTTGCATCACTTGTCATCCCGTTGTTGATCTTCGATTTGCCCGAGCAGGCGCCAGTAACGTCTCCATTTGTCCCTGTCTCGTGCTAGTGTAGCCCAATGATATCTGCTCGCTCCAGGAACAGGAAGAGCCTCAAACCGTTCATTTGGGGTTTTGATGAAGAAGTCAGGTTTAACAATAAATAAAATAAAACTGTAGCTCTAAACCCCAAAAAATGAAATTAGAAATTGCATAAAGTTTGTTTGTTTAAAAAAAGGTATCAGCAAGGGATTTGTTGTGGAAGCTGGAAAACTCTGGTTCATTTAAAGCACTGCTTTCAAAGGGTGTGATAATAACCCCCAGATTGCGGGACCACTTTGGAGATAGGAGAGTACAGCCGCTGAGGCCTTGGGGGGTGTTTTGTTTTTGTTTGCCTCAAGATTTCCAAGAGGAAGCTGAGCAACTTATTTTCAGAGAAGGGAGCGGTGAGCCAACTGAGTTCTATGCAGATGTGGAGATGTACTCCTCAAATTATTTACTACGTGTCAACCAAAGACGAATCAATAACATTAATTCTAAAAATCAAATGAAGGAACTTGCCTGGGGTGAGGGGGAGGCACACCCAGCTGTGCTCAGGGTGTACTCTTGACTCCGTGCTCAGAGATCATACCTGCTGGGCTCAGGGGGCCGAATGGGATGTTGGGGATGGAACCAGGCTGGCTGCATGCAAGGCAAGCGCCTTACCTGCTGTGCTATTGCTCTGGCCCATAAAAGAACTTCCATGGTGACTACAACAGTTACCTGATAACAGGGGTCAGATTTTTTTTTTTTTTCCATTAAGGGCCGGATAGTAACTGACTTGTGAACCTTATGATCTCTGTTGTCGGGAGAAAGCAGCCACTGGGAATACATGAAAAGCAGGCAGAGTTGCTTGCTACTCTACTTTATTTGCAAAACAGGTGACAGAGAGGCCAGTGTATAGCAGGTAATGTTCTTACCTTTCATGCAGCCAGCTGGGTTTGATCCCCGGGACCCCACATGGTGCCCAAGTCCTGTCAGAAGTGCTTCCTGAGGACAGAGTCAGGAGAAAGCCCTGAGCACCATCGAGTATGGCCCAAACAAAACAAAACAAAACAAAACAAAAAAGGTGACATTGGCCTCTGTACTGTATGTTCAAATCTTTTGTTCTTTTGTGAGAAGATGGAAAATCGAGATCTTATGTGACATTTCCCTATTCTGAAAATATAGTCTAAGCTGCCAGTTTGCACCCTTTGACTTAGTGGCCTGCATAATGCCTCAGAAACTTACATACTCCTGTTTTTTGTTTTTTGGGTTTTTTTTGCTTTTTGGGTCACACCCGGTAATGCACAGGGGTTACTCCTGGCTCTGCACTCAGGAATTACCCCTGGCGGTGCTCAGGGGACCATATGGGATGCTGGGAATCAAACTCAGGTTGGCCGCATGCAGAGCAAACATCCTACCCGCTGTGCTATTGCTCCAGCCCCCTCCTGTGTTTTTGTTTTGTTTTGTTTTTGCTTTTTTGGGTCACACCCAGCAATGCACAGGGGTTACTCCTGGCTCTGCACTCAGGAATTACTCCTGGCGGTGCTTGGGGGACCATATGGGATGCTGGGAATCAAACCCAGGTCAGCTGCGTGCAAGGCAAACGTCCTACCCGCTGTGCTATCGCTCCAGCCCCACATACTCCTGTTTAGGAAAAAAGACATAAATATCCACCATCATCACACACGCACTATGTGAACAACACTACGGTTCAGAAGCGAGAAGCCTTCCTCTGAAATAGAGCTAAGGCCCCCATGGAGGAGGTGGTGCTTAGCAGGGGTTTTAACATTAGGAAATAATTTCCATGTAAAATTTAGTGTAGGCGCATTCCCAGTCAAGGCACTGGTATGAGAAAAAATATTTGGGAAACCACAAATATTCGTCTTGACAGGAGCAGCAGATAAGGCCAGGAAACTGTGGAAGGAGATTCAGGACACCCAGGATCTCAGGTCTGGACTCTGTATCTCAAGCCTCAGGCTCAGGCTGCTGTTAGCACGGGGCAGGAGGTTCCGGGATAGCTCTGTGGCTAAACGTGAGGACCACGAGCACTGGCCACTTACTTGCCTGGAGCAAGGTCCCAGGAAGTCTAGCATCATGAGGGGGAGCCAATCTTCAACATACAGCCAGGCATGCATGAGCTCAGCAAGCACCTGGGCAGGTGCAGTACCTGTGTGGGCTCTGAAGACCCCCGAGAGAGAGCACTACAACCAGAATGTGCACCAGTACTTCAGTCAACAGAATACAACCCCCAGCACGCACCCAGGCTGAGGGTGGCATCACACAGCCACGCCTACGTCTGACCCCTCTTGCTCGCGGCAGCCACCTCAAAAGGGTTGGGAGGAGGGAAAGTTAGTTCACTGGTTAGGTTGGAGTGATGTCACTGTCACTGTCATCCCATTGCTCATCGATTTGCTCGAGTGGGCACCAGTAACGTCTCTCATTGAGAGACTTATTGTTACTGTTTTTGGCATATCCAGTACCCCACGGGTAGCTTGCCAGGCTCTGCCGTGTGGGTGAAATACTCTGGGTAGCTTGCCAGGCTCTCCGAGAGGGGCGGAGGAATCGAACACGGATTAGCCGCATGAAAGGCGAACATCCTACTGCTATGCTATCGCTCCAGCCCTTGGGGTGATAAGGGATCAAAAATAGAAGGTCAGGGGCTGGAGCCATAGCACAGTGGGTAGGGCGTTCGCCTTGCATGCGGCCGACCCGGGTTCGAATCCCAGCATCCCATATGGCCCCCCAAGCACCGCCAGGAGTAATTCCTGAAGCCAGGAGTAACCCCTGAGCATCGCTGGGTGTGACCCAAAAAGAAAAAAAAAATAGAAGGTCAGGGGGCTGGAACAATAGCACAATGGATAGGGCATTTGCCTTGCACACGGCCAACCCGGGTTCGACTCCCAGCATCCCATATAGTCCCCCGAGCACCGCCAGGACTAATTCCTGAGTGCAGAGTCAGGAGTGACCCTTGTGCATTGCCAGGTGTGACCCCCAAAAAAGAAAAAAATAAAAGGTCAGTTGAGATTGTCATAGATTGAATATTTACATTCCCCCACCCCCTAGGGAAATAAAAGTTTCAGATGAGCTCATGGAGTTGAAATCTCCATGTTGTCAGTATAAGGCAGTAAAGGGCCCAGATAAGAGGGGCCCTTTCACTCTCTCTCTCTCCACTACATGAGTGATATAGCAAGAGTGGCAGGTTTTGTTTTTCTTCCTTTGGTGGTGGTGGTGGTAGTGTGTGTGTGTGTGTGTGTGTGTGTGTGTGTGTGTGTGTGTGTGTAGGTGAGCACACCGACTGTGCTCAGGGCTTGCTCCTGGTTCTGTGCTCGGGGTTCACTCCCGGTAGTGTTCAGGAACCGTACGTGGTGCCAAGGATTGAGCCCAGGTTGCCTACCTGTAGTCAGGGGCCTACCCCCTGTGCTATCTCACTCTGGCCTAAGAAAGTGACTGAATGTAAGCCAGGGAGAGGGTCCTTCCCAAGAAGCTGACCTTGCCAACATCCTCCTGATTTCCAACTTCCCTCCTCCCCAACTATGAGAAGTAAATGTTTATAGCAGCTATAGGGGGCTGGAGTGATAGCACAGCGGGGAGAGTGTTTGTCTTGCACGCAGCCGACCTGGATTCAATTCCCAGTATCCCATAGGGTCCCCTGAACACCGCTAGGGGTAATTCTTTAGTGCAGAGCCAGGAGTAACCCCTGTGCATCGCCAGGTGTGACCCCCCCCAAAAAAAAACATATAGCAGCTACAGTCTGAGACGGAGATTGTTGGAATATGCAGTAACGGTTTCTTGAAATGGATTCTGAGCTCAGAGCCAATTTGTAGCTCTCAGGCTAGAATCAAAAGGCCAAAGATGGGCGACAGGTCACAGATCCCAGCAAAACAGACAGGGAGACAGTGACCTGCGTGAGAGCTAGTGTGCTGAGTGCCCTCCACCAGCTGGGCCCGGGCGTCTGCAGCCCTTCCCGGGTGCATTTTAACATGCGCCAAAGCACTACGTGAGCGCTTTTCCCTCAGGGAGGAAAAAGGATTTGGCTGCACGTGTTCTGTAGTTCATAAAATCCCAAAATAAAATATAAACAAAGCAGAAGAAACATTTGCAATAGATTGAACAGATCAAGTCTTATTGGTTTTATAATTAAATGCCTCTTCCTTTAGCAGTAGTCTTTAGCCAACAAGAAGGTGGGGAAAGGATAGTTTGTAGAAGAAATACAAATAGTCACATTAAAAAAAAATTCATTATTGAGGCCAGAGAGATAGTCCTGGGGGTAAGGCACCTGCCTTGCACGTGGCCTCTTCACCTGAGACCCTACTTTTATCCCAGGCATCACATATGCCCCTGGAGCGTTGCCAGAAGTGACCCCTAGGCTGCCCTCGGTAACTCCTGAGCCCCTTGGGAGCTACTTAAATAATTTAAAAATTATTTAAATGTATTTTTTTTGGTAAATCTTAAGTTTTTTTATTTAAAGCTATTTTTAAAAAATGCTTCGAGATAAGCTTGAGTGTAGAGGCAACAGGATAGAAACCGTGTATACTTACATTACAACTTAATGATTACACAGTAATTTGGGCTCACGCTTATTCAGTGCCCTTACATTTCAGCTGTGATATGCTTTGATCTTCCTGTAGATCATTATCCCTACTTGGCAATGAGGAATCCAGAATTAGGCAACTCAGCTGAGATGATCAGCTAGAAAGAACAAGGCCACATTGCTTAAGGGAGCCTGAACAGCCTAACTTGCCCCTCTCGTAAACCAGGCCAGAGGGACAGGGTGAGGAAACGCCCGGGGTGGTGCTATTAAGGTCCTTCTCTAGGGGAAAGAGAAGTTAAAAAAAAAAAAAGTGCTCTTCCTGACCCCTTTATTGCTGTCACATCTATCCCCACAGTAGACCCCACCAGCAGTAATGTGGAAACACGCTCCCGGTCTGATCCTTTGTCACTAATCCCTCTGTTCTAACCTGGGGTCATGCCGCTGGCCCCTGGAGGAGGCCTCCCCCCTCCCCACTCAGCACACCCTGTGCCCACCAAGGACACCAGCATGTTGATGACACTTGGTTCCCTGGGGGTCGTAGGATGGCCAGTTGGTTCGGATCTTAGCATCTTACCTGGAGAGTGATGCTTGTGTGATCAAATCTACCTTCCTCTCCCAGCTCTCCTCCCCCCACCCCCAGGGGCTGGCAGCTTTCTCTGGGCCCAGAGACAGCACACCTGGGAGTTTGGGGAGCTCCTCCTAGCAGGTGACGGGGCGCCCCATGGCTGCAGGAGAGCAAGACCCTGTGCTGGCTGTCAGACCTCTCAGCTCGAGGGTCTCCCGGCTGCCCCCCAGTGACAGGCTCCTCTGCCTGCTTTTTCACTGTCCGGGCTCAATTTCCTTCCTGTTCATTGTCTGGCAGGCGCAGGGGCTTTGAAGTTAATGGCTGCTTTTATTTCCTTCTCCTGGACTCTGGGGCGTTCCTAGGATCTCGGTCCATTGTTCCGCACAGGCCCCTGGTCAGACCGGAAGGCTCCTCACCACACACCATTCCAGCGCTCCCAATTGGGGTTGATGGTCGGCGCGGTCACAGGGTGTGAGGGCGGGGGAGCAGGGGGAAGGCCAGTGCTAATAAAAATAAAGATCAAACCCAGGAGACACTCCTCTTCTTTCTTAGAATATAATGACAACCTGGCAACACTGGGCCCAAATTCTACAACTGGACAATCAGCGGGTCTCAGAGAGAGACCCTTGAGGATTTGCCACTAGCAATCTGGCTCTGCGTAGGCCCCTTATTCCCCGTGGCCCTGGCACCTTGGCTGGGATGGGGACTGACCACCAGCCACCTGCTGTTGTCCTCACAGACATTCCCCAGCAGAACAACCACGCTGGGGACAGTGGAGATGTTTCCGACGGGCCAGTGTTCTTCCAGCCAGCAGATATCTGTGCCTTTTGTTTTTCTAACCCTCCTGTCTCCTGATGTAGTGTTCCCCTATCTCTAGGGTTTATACACTTAGGACCCATTGACAGAAAGAGAGGGGCTGGAGTGATAGCACAGCGGGTAGGGTGTTTGCCTTGCATGCGGCTGACCCAGGTTCGATTCCCAGCATCCCATAGGGTCCCCCGAGCACCGCCAGGGGTAATTCCTGAGTGCAGGAGCTAGGAGTAACCCCTGTGCATTGCCAGATGTGACCCCCCCCCCAAAAAAAAGAGGAAGAGAAACTGAGTCCCTGAAGAACGGCTGCTTGTCCAATCCCCAGTTTTCCGTGCTTGCTTTGGGTTTTAAAGAGCAGAATTCTAAGGGACTGGAAGGTAGTACGGCAGATTGAGCACTTGCCTTGCAAGTGGGCCACATGGCTTCGATACCCGGCATCCCATATGGTCCCCGGAACAACACTAACAGTGATTCCTGAGTGCAGAGCCAGGAGTAACCCTTGAGCATTGCCAGGCGTGGCCCTGAAACCATAAAACAAAACAAAAACAGCATTCTAGAAAAGTTATAGGCCCAAGAAAAGATATTAGGAAACACAAATGTTAGAGTGATTAGTACTTCAACCGTGGTTCTCCTTTTCATGAGTCTCTCAAGGAAAGATCTTCCATGTTATTATGGTCACATGAACCATGAGGTCCGGAGAGCTTACAGTTTCAGGGGCACACAGCTTTCTGAGTCTCACTTGAAAAACTGGAATAATAGCTCCTTACCAGTCTCAAGTCAGAGCTAAGTAATTCCTACAGGTCCCCATTAACTCTGCCATCCAACGTTCATTATGATTTATCAGTAAATTGCATTTACCACCTTGTCTCTCTCTTTATCTTTTTGGAGCGAGGGTGGGGTTTGTGGGGGAAATACCCAGCAGTGCTTAGGGCTTACTCCTGGCTCTGTGCTCAGAGGAAATCAAACCTGGACAGGACTCACGCAAAGCAAACACACTACCTTCCAGCTCCAAAATGTCCTAGGTTTTTTTTATTTTGTTTGCAAAATGCTGCTTCTTTTTACCCCCTCCTGTCTGGTTCCCAGATCTAATCTAGAGAGTTTTATCTGAAGAATTCCTAGTCAAGGATCTGAAAGGATTTGGCCAGAGCCCTTTGACTTTGGAGAATCCATAGCCAGAAACAGTTTGAAGGGGTCGTCTTGCTTTTTCGTTAAAGACAAAGTGATAAATAAGATTTGAACCTCAAACTTTATGACCCAAATGCCTTTCTTCTATCCCTATAAACCAAACCAGCTTCCATGCTTTTAGTCCTGAGTAGGAGAATGTAAGCCATTAAGATCCTAAGGAAATACTATTTAAAGCCTTAAATTTTTCCTTAAAAAAAAAAAAACTTTTATTTTTTGCCACACGATTCTAGTTTATTATGGCCAAGGCCGAAACACCACCTTCTCCACAACAGCAACAATGAGGTTTATTCCCAAATAAGTCAGTAAAAAACAGGTCTGCTTCAGAATTTGAAAAGGAGAGGAGAGAAAGGAAAAAAAATCTTCACATGAGTTTTTTTTTAATTTATTTTATTGAATCACCATGTGGAAAGTTACAAAGTTCTCAGGCTTATGTCTCAGTTATACAATGCTCAAACACCCATCCTTTCACCAGTACCCATATTCCACCACCAAAAAACCCCAGTATAGCTCCCACCCCCCACCCCCACCCCCACCTGTATAACTGATAACTTTTACTTCATTTTCTCTTTACCTTGATTACATTCCATATTTCAACACAAAACTCACTATCCAACATAAATCTCCCTGGACTTAATTACTAAAATACACGAGTTTTAAAACCCAATTTTATTGAATGGGCAAGTTTTTTTTTTTTTTAATTTTTCTTTTAATGAGTCACCATGAGATACAGTTAGATTTCCAAACTTGCACGATTACATTGCGGTTATACAATGTTCTAGAACCCATCCCTCCACCAGTGCCCATTCTCCATCACCAAAGTTTCCAGTACCCCTCCCACCTCCCCCAACCCTCCCCCCGACCCTGCCTCTGTGGCAGGCACATTCCTTCTTTCTCCTGGGTGTAATGGTTTGCAATACAGCGTACAAAGCAGTCATCATGTTTGGTCCATAGTCTACTTTCAGCACGCATCTTCGATCCCCGAGTCTCTCAAACATCATTTACTCAGTGGTCCCTTCTCTATCCCAGCGGCCTTTTCCTCCAGCACATGAGATCAGCTTCAAAGCCGTGAGCGATCCTCCTGGTCCTTATCTCTCCTATTAGGGTGCTGGCAAAACTGGACAGCTACATGCAAAAACATGGGCTCAGACCTCTATGTCAACCCTAATTTACAACATTAAAGTCACCGATGCCTCGGCAGCCGCGCGGCCCCTCTGCCCCTCGCCCGAGGTCCGTTCTGTCCCGCTCGCGGGCTGTGGCTCTTAGCCGGTGCCCTTCTCCGTGTTGTTGGCATCCAGTTGGGCATCCGGCTCCTCTGCAGAAACCTACTGCTTGGAGGTGCTGGCGTAGGCGTCCAGCTGCGCGTCCAGCTCCTCTGCAGAAACCTACTGCTTGCAGGTCCTGGCGTAGGCGTCCAGCTGCGCGTCCAGCTCCTCTGCAGAAAGCTGCTGCTTGGAGCCCCAGGCCCGGCCGCCCCCGCGGGCACCTCTGCGGACACCGCCCAAGCCCCCGCACCCGCGTTTTCCGGGCCCCGCGGCTCCGCTCCTGCTGTGCGCGGGTGTCCGCTGTGCGTCCAGCTGGGATGCGACGAGCTGAATGTCCATGGGGCGGCCGTCCAGGGGGACCCCGTCGTACTGCTCCCTGGCCCGCAGGGCGTCCGCCTCCCGCTGGAAGTGCACCACGGCCGAGCCCAGGCTGCGGCCCGCGCGGTCGTGGTGCACGGCCGCCTGCCTCAGCGTCCCCAGCTCGGCGAACAGCGCCTGGACGTCCGCGTCCGACACCCCGAAGTCCAGGTTGGACACCAGCAGCTTCCCGCCCGGCCCCCCGCGGCCGCGGGCCCCGGAGCTGCCGCCCAGCAGGTCGCGCTGCCCCTGGCCCGGGCGCCGCTGGGGCCTGCTGTAGGGCGCCGGCCGCCTCCTGCCCTGGGCTCGGCCCAGCGCCGCCCGGTTCCGGACCGGCCCGCCGCCACCGCCGCGACCCTGGAAGCCCGCGCCGTCGCGGTTCCGGTTGAGCTTGATGATGTCGTCCAGAGACATGTCCACCTTGTCGTCCGGGCCTGGCGCGGAATCGGGCCTCGGGCGGGCGCAGAAGCGGGCCCCGGCTCCCCTCCGCAGCACGGTCGGGTTTCTCCCCTTGCAGCTCATCCTGGTCGTAGTTTTTGGTTGCAGTTCTTGGTCAGGCCCAGTAATCACAGTTCCACCCTCCGAGTCTCTTGGCACCTCGAAGTCTTCTCTTTCCTTATATCTTCTCCCTCCCTCTCGCGGTCAGCTCTCAGAGTCCTCCACTTCCAGTCATCTGGTCCTCCTTCCAGCCCTTCTCTTTCTCATCTCGTCCTAGTCTCCCGTTCTCAGAGTTCCATCATCATCCGAGTGTCTTGGCAGACCTCGAAGTCTTCTCTTTCTATCTCTTCTCCCTCCATCTCTCGGTCAGCTCTCAGAGTCCTCCACTTCCAGTCATCTGGTCCTCCTTCCAGTCCTTCTCTTTCTCAGTCTCGGCCTAGTCTCCCGTCCTCCTCTTAGTCCTGGCCCTCAAAGTGCCGAGGTCTGGTCTCTTTCCCCTTTCAGTCGGGGTATATAGAAACCGTAAAGGGTGGGGCTCTACTAAGGTGGGGCTGAACATTGTCATAACAACAGGTAGAGCCACACCTTCAGGGGAAGTTCTAGGGGATTAACTCAAGGACAGAATCTCATTGGAGGGTTCAACACTCAGGATTACTCAGAGACCCACCCTAGGGCGGGATTCCATCCGGGGTGTGTTGCTTTCTCCTTTCCTCAGCCAGTCATCCATTTAAACAATCTCAGTGAATTTACCTCTTATACTATTTCTAGTCATTTTGTATGCACGCACTATGATATATCTCATATATTTAAGTGTGGGCTTTATCATATATATGATGTATATCATATATTTAAGCTTAATATGCATATTAAGCTTAAAGGTTGGCGCTTCCTCAGGACATCTCACTATTATCCCAGACCACTGTCCTCAGGCCCGGTTAGTCTTTCCTAACCCCAGAAGGGTCCTTATTCAGTTACTTCTTTTTGGGTCATGACAGAGTTTGTTGCATCACCATGCTCTTAATTTACTATACTTAAGGCATTTAGCTTGTCCCCTTTTGATGCCACGATAGCTTACAGCTTGCCCTGTGTCAGGACCTATGTCCGGACCCTGCTCTTAAAGTGCTAGGAACTAAGGGCATCTGAGACTTAAGTCAAGTAAATATGGAAGTCCAGGAGTAATTATTGTTTTAGAGTCATTTGACTCCCTTGTTACAATGCATAGCATGCACTGTCCTTCTGTGTCTATACAAAAAAGGACATGGCTAAATCATGCAAGGGCCATAAAGGAGAGAAAAAAGCAATATAGGATTATTAGAGCTTGGTGGAATTGGGTGTGCCTCAGGGGCACTGTTGTGGGAGTAACTCAGTAAACCTAAGCTCCCCGGAGAGGACCTAGGACAACCCAAGGCTATCTGACAAACTCCTCCTGAAGAATTTTTATCACACAGGACATTCCCTGAAGTTCTGGCAGCACAAGACTGGAAACAACACAAATGTCCAACAAAAGAAAACTCTGTGTGTGTGTGTGTGTGTGTGTGTGTGTGTGTGTGAGACATGGAGCCATGCTATGTAAAGCCTCGGTGACTGCAGCTTTGTGGGCACTGCCAAGAAGCACACAGGGGCAGGAGGATGTGTGCACTATCCTTGACGAAAAGGGAGGAAGGGCATGCACCTACGTGGTGTAAATGTGTAGATTACTCTGGGGAGGAAGCTCTAGGCTCGGGTCATCCCTGGAGAGCAGGATGAGACCGTGTCTATTTCACCTTCAGATTTGTAATGCTAGAACTTGTAGAAGATGAAAAAATGAAAGAAAGGAACATTTAGTGCAATATCATTTTTCTTTCTCTTTTTGGGGGGCTTTGGGGGGTATTCAAGTCAATATTGTTGATGGACTTTTCCAAGAAATATCAGAATGGTCAAGGGATATGTGCAGTTCTCCCCCTGCATATGATTCCTAGGAAAATTGTGGCTAGAAGGATATGCTTGCTCTAAATCTGTGTTCCCAGCCTGTGAACTCCATTTAATAGGAGTGGGAGTGTGGTAATTGGCTTGTAATAAGCACTTGATAAAGATTTAGTTTTCTAATGAGTGAATGAAAGAATAAATGAGTGATATCTTAACTTATTAAGGGAGAAGAGCTCGTGGGAGAAGTAGCTAATTGTGCTATTCCGCTGCTGTCTACCACGAGAAGCATTTTTATCCGTAGACAGGGACGCACAACCAAAATCATCAGTTTAGGGGCCGGAGCGATAGCACAGTGGGTAGGGCATTTGCCTTGCACGCGGCCGACCCGGGTTCGATCCCCGGCATCCCATATGGTCCCCCAAGCACTGCCAGGAGTAATTCCTGAGTGCAAAGCCAGGAGTAACCCCTGTGCATAGCTGGGTGTGACCCAAAAAGCAAAAAAAAAAAAAGAATCATCAGTTTATTGATGCAAATAGTTTATATTTTTTTGTTTTGGAGTCTCAGCCGTACTCAGGGGTTACCCCCTGAATATGTTCCAAAGAACAAAACTAACTGTAGCACTGTAGCACTGTCGTCCTGTTGTTCATCGATTTGCTTGAGTGGGCACCAGTAACATCTCCATTGTGAGACTTGTTGTTACTATTTTTGGCATGTCGAATACCCCACGGGTAGCTTGCCAGGCTTTGCCGTGCAGGCAGGATACTCTCCATAGCTTGCCGGGCTGTCCGAGAGGGATGGAGGAATCAAACCTGGATCGGCCGCGTGCAAGGCAAGTGCTCTACCCTCTGTGAAAACAAAATAAAAAAAATATATATATATATAAGAAGAAAGAAATTAAATGAGAAGAAGGGTGTGTACAGGGAATAATTCAGTGGCAGGAAAAAAGAAATAAATTAAAAAACAACCCCCTGTTTTCCAAGCTTGAGGGTGCAAGTTTGACCCTCAGCACTGCCCACCAGGGCACAGCCTGGTCCTGGCATGGAACCTCTTCAGCCGCAGCACAGCAGGCTGAGAACACGGGGTTTCCTCAGGGGGGTTTGTGGGGGGAGGGGGGCCTAAGAGCCACATCTGGAGACCCTGCCAGTCCGGCCTGCAGATTCTCTGTCAGGGCCCAAGGACCCAGCACTGCTCGGGTCCTGTGGTGTGGGGGCTTACCTAGGCCCACCCAAGGCAACTGGGGGTTGGGGGTGGGCTCCAACTCTTACCCAGCTATACTGGGGGAACCATCGGGTGCTGGGGGACTGAACTGGGCTCAACCACATGCAAGACAGACAGACCTCTTAATTAACCCTGTACTGTTTGCTTCTTTCCCCCTACCCCCTGCCCTTTGGGGTTTTTTGGGGGGGAGGGGGAGGGGATTATGTTTGGCCATGCTCAGGGGTTACTTCTGGATCTGCACTCAGGAATCACATCTGCCAGAGCCAGGGATTGAACCTGGGTCGGCCGTGTGCAAGCCAAAAGTCCTATCGCTGTACTATGGCTCTGGCCTCCCCCTTTTTTGAGGTGGGGGTTGTTTTGGGGCCATGCTCAGGAGTTACTCCTGGCTCTGCACTCAGGAATCACTCCTGGCAGTGCTTGGGGGACCATACGAGATGCCAGGGATCAAGGCTCCAGGCCCACTGTAGCGTTGTGCTGGCCCCATCTCCCCCCAATTTTTTTTAATAGAAAAAAATTTTGAAGCTACTGTAACAACCAATTAAAGAGCATTGTGACAAAAAAATCTCTGTAAATAAGTCTTTTTGCTTTTCTATTTAATTTATTATAACGAAGATCCAGAAGGCGAATGGTTGAATCAAATCACACATATGTGCTTGCTTTGTTGGGGGGGACTGTCTCCCCAGTGCTAGGGATTGAACTGGGGGCCTTGTGCATGCCAGGAATATGCTCCAGCCCCTTGAGCTAAGCCCCCAGCCCCCAAATGATAGTTATGGGGGGCACACCTTGCTGTCCTCAGGGAACCATGAGTGCCTGGGATCAAACTAGGGTTCTCTGCATGCAAGGCAAGAACTTTAACCCCTTTACAGTCTCTCTGGCCCCAACAATACATTTAAAAAAAAAAAACTGTATTAAATTGTTTTTCAGATCAGCATGGGAGTTTTGACCTGCTCCGTTTCCGGCCTGGGCCGGTTCACCCCTCCTTAGGCAACCTGGTGGTCCTCTGCTCCTGGAGGGTCACCATATTGATGCCGAACTCAGTGTGGACACCTGATCGTCATAGCGCACATAGCACAGCAGGTAGGGCATTTGCCTTGCACGCAGCTGACCCGGGTTCAATTCCTCTGCCTCTTTCGGAGAGCCCGACAAGCTACCGAGAGTATCTCGCCCGCACGGCAGAACCTGGTAAGCTCCCCATGGCATATTCAATATGCCAAAAACAATAACAAGAAGTCTCACAGTGGAGACGTTACTGGTGCCCACTCGAGCAAGTTTATGAGCAATGGGCTGACAGTAATAGTGTTTTTCAGAAAGACTATGTTAATTTTTTTTCTTTTTGGGTCACACCCGGCAACACACAGCAGTTACTCCTATCTCATGCACTCAGTAATTACTCCTGGCGGTGCTCAGGGGACCATATGGGATGCTGGGAATCAAATCTGGGTCAGCCGCGTGCAAGGCAAACACCCTCCCCACTGTGCTATTGCTCTAGTCCCCAAGACTATATTAATTTATATGCCTGACAACATGTCTGTCAACCTTGAATATCATGTTATATGAAAAAAAGAATCTCCTGACAAAGATAAATAACTCCCACTATTTTGAAAAAAATAAAAATAAAATATTTTTGCCAATCTGAGTATTTTTCTATTTAAACTTTTTATCTTATGTGTTGGGATTGAACACAAGATATTATACATGCAAAATATGCATATTTGTGCATTTTAAAAGTGGTATTAAAATTTTTAATGGCATTTAGGGCCTAGAGAGCTAGCCCAGAGGTTAAGGCTCTTGTCTTGCATGCAGCAGACCCCAGTTCAATCCCTAACACCACATATTGTCTGTCCCCTAAGCACTGTGGGGTGTGGCCAGCCCTCATCCCTGCCAAATAAGTATGTTTATATGTGGTATGTATGTGGTATTGATTCAGTTAGTGTTTTGATGTATTGGCTTACAGAGATCTCTATAATGAGATCAATTTGTTAAAGACATCTTCTCCAATATTTTATTTGCCTTTTGGTGATAATCTGGTCTTGTATACCAATTTAAAAATATGTACTCGTCCTACCCCTAGTTTCTTTCTTTCTCGTAGTAACTGGGCCACTCCCTCTGAAATTCACATCTTTTATTTTGGTTCCTATTTTGATTTTTGTAGTTGTTCTTTGTAGTTCTTTTGTGTTTATTTTGATGATTGTTTTAAATAATTTCCTAGCTTTATTCCCCCCAACTACCCAGGCTAATTTGTTGAAGAATATATCTTTATTTCCACAACAGTGAAATGGCTAAATTCATCACATGGTTAATCTTTTGGGTTTTTTTTTTGTGTGTGTGTGTGTGTGTGTGTGTGTGTGTGTGTATGCTTTTTCTTTTTGGGTCACACCCGGCACTGCACAGGGATTACTCCTGGCTCTGCACTCAGGAATGACTCCTGGTGGTGCTCAGGGGACCCTATGGGATGCTGGGAATCAAACCCGGGTCGGCCGAGTGCAAGGCAAGCGCCCTACCCGCTGTGCTATTGCTCCAGCCCCACGTGGTTCATTCTCATAGACATTTTATGCTTCTGACTTTCAGTTATTTCACTGATGCTTATTGTTCCCTTCTTGCAGCACCATCACTCCTAATTATAACTCTGCAATGTGTCTTAAGAGGTAGAGCAGAGAGAGTGCAGGAGGTTAGGCGCTTGCCTTGCTCAGACCTGCGTTTGATCACCAGCATCATATGATCCCTCAAGCACCCCCTGGAGTGCTTCCTAAGTACAGAGCCAGGTGTGGTCCAAGAACAAAACAAAAACAAGACCAGCAAAATAAGATTTGGTAATGCAGTTCTAAGACCCCATTAAAAAAATAGAAATTGTTAACTTTTTCTCACAGTACTTGTTCATTTGAGTGGTAAAAGAAATGTAGTTTCAGCCCCTCCCAGCCCCCACCTACCCACAATCATTAGAATAGTATAAAATAGCCGATTTGGGTAAAATTAGTACTTTTACCTCCTTTTACTTCGGACCTCCCTAAATGTCTTTATTAAGAATCCACAGGAGGTGGGGCTGGAGAGATAGCACAGCGGGTAGGGCGTTTGCCTTGCACGCGGCCGACCCGGGTTCAAATCCCAGCATCCCATAGGGTCCCCTGAGCACGGCCAGGGGTGATTCCTGAGTGCATAGCCAGGAGTAACCCCTGTGCATCGCCAGGTGTGACCCAAAAAGCAAAAAAAAAAAAAAAAAAAGAATCCACAGGAGGGGCTGGAGTGATAGCACAGTGGGTAGTTTGCCTTGCACACAGCCGACCCGGGTTCAAGTCCAAGCATCCCATACGGTCCCCTGAGCACTGCCAGGAGTAATTCCTGAGTGCAGAGCCAGGAGTAACCCCTGTGCATTGCGGGGTGTGACCCAAAAAGCAAAAAAAAAAAAAAATCCACAGGAGATTTTGGCTCCCCCACACCAGCCCTGATGCACAGGGGTTATTCCTGGCTCTGCACTCAGGGGTCACTCCTCCAGTGCCCAGGAAACCCTATGGGGTAGTGGGAATCAAACCTGGGTCAGCTGCATGCAAAATTATAGTTCTGTGGTTGCTGTGCTATCTCTCTGGCTCCAAGAACCTAGAAAGTGTGTGTGTGTGTGTGTGTGTGTGTGTGTGTGTGTGTGAATTTTTTTCTAGGGATTTTACACACTGACAAAAGTTTGCATGATTTTTTTTTTCTTTTTTAAGATTAAAAGAGCTCTTTACAGACATGTTGGGGTGTGGTTCCTGCTGACAGGGGAGAAATCCAGAACTGCCAAAACAGTGCAAACACAAACAACAACACTTGCTCTCTACACTCCAATCCAAGTTAATCAAAGCTGACTCAATCTTTTGATTCACCGGGTGGCTAAATCAAACGTTTCACTGCTTTTGGCGGCGGCCGCAGCCCACTCGGTGCTCCTTCTGCCGCGGCCAGGCGTGTATCCCTTTACTGGAATTATTCATTGAATGACATCCAGCAGGTTGGTCAATTTTGAGGCGAGTGGAAGGAAGGTGGGTTTGGGGACCACACCTAGCGTGCTTAAGGGCTATTCCTGGTCCTGTGCTCAGGGGTCCAAGTACGCAAGGCGAGAGCATTCTCTCCTGTGCGACCTCTCCTCCCCATTCCTGCACATTTTATCCCGGTTTACCAGCGTTCTCAGGTTTAGGGATTTTGGGGAACTGCACTTGGTCCAAAGCCGGGACACCCAAGGCGCTGGTCCTAGAGTTTTCTGAGAAGTTACCTGATTTGAAAAAGAAAAAAAAAATGTTTTCCGTCCTTGGGAGCCTCTGAAAATAGGGGTTTCTCTCCTTACAAGGGTTGATGATCTAGACTTTGCACCGTCCAGTAAGAGATACGAGGGCATTGGCAACGGCTCCCTTAGGATCCTGGGCTCGCGGACAGTCACCAGGGGCGCTTTCGGAGCGTCCGTGGGAACTGCGCGTGGGGACGTCAACCTGCAGGCGCGGCCAGCGAGGCCAAGGAAGCCGAGGAGCTCCAGGTGGGACTGCGGGAGGGGTGAGCCCGCGCCGCGGCGACCGAGGCGGCACTGGCTGGCGCGCGTGCTGCGCCCCGGCGACCCGGCGCCGGGTGCCCAGGTGAGGGGCAGCCTGGCCACCGGGGCGGCGGCGGAGGGCGGGCAGGAAGGCGAGCGCACGCCGGAGAAAGAAAAGACTCCAATTCCCAGCCCCCCGCCCCGCGGGGTGCGGGGTCGGCGGCGCATGCGCGAGGCCCGGCCCCCAACTCCCCGAGCGGAGGAGGGAGGCCCCCGGCGGCCCCGAGCCTGCGAGCCGCGGCGCGGCGGGACCAGGGCGCGCGCAGGGGCGCGGCGGCCGCGGGCACCCAGCGGCGGGGGCGCGGCGCGCGGCGGGGAGCGCGCGGCGCCGGGGTCCGGCGCGCTCCGGCACCGGGACCCCACCCACCCACCCACCGTCCTCCCGCTCGGCCCCGGGAGAGGCCCGGCGTGCGCAGCCCCCCACGCGGGGAGAGGGATGCGTGAGTCTCGCCCCCGGCTCGCGGGGCAGGATGTGGGAGCAGGACAAAGGCTGGGTGGCGGGGGAGGAGTTGGGGACGGCTCGCCGGAGCCGGCGGGGCCAGGAACTTTTCTCTGCAACTTTGGCGAAAAGAGAACAATCCCGCAAGTCGGGGCACGGCGCTCCCGGTCGCCGCGGGTCCCGCGAGCCGAGGGGAGGGGGGCACCGCCACCTGGCCGGGACGCGAAGCGACCGGCTGCGCCGCTGAGAGGGGCAGGAGGGGACCGGCCGGTCGGGTCGCCGGCCCGCGCTTGCGGGGAAAGAGGTGCCGGAGCGGGGCGGGGGCGCCCCTACGGCCGCTGAAGTTGCGCGTGTCCACGCAGGGTGCGTCCTGAGAGCCCGGTAGCGTGGGATCGCGGCGCTGCGGACGCGGCGATGGATGAGCCCTGGTGGGATGGGCGCGTCGCCTCGGATGTCCACTGCACCCTGCGCGAAAAGGTCAGTCCCTTCCAGCCCTGGTGGGTCCCAGGTCGGGGCAGCTGGCGTCCCTGGGGTTCTCCGCTCGCTGTTTTCATTTCCACGTATGAAATTCTACTGTTCTCTCCTGCCCCTTAGCCTGTTTCCTCGCGCGCCGGGTGCAGAAAGAAGATTTAATGGGGATTTGCTGGTCCGGAGCCCCGAGCACCCGGCCAAAGCACCCTACTTAGCTGCTAAGGCAGTGTTCCCCGTAGTCTCAGCGCCCCAGCTTGGTTTTTATAAGGGCATGAGAGGACTTAAATGTTTTGCGTGTATTTTTATTCTCATGTGCATTAAGTTCTGCATAAGAGAATCAACGCTGGGTTTTCAGTTATTGTAACCATGCTGCAGTTCCTTTTAAAATTAAATTTCTGTGACAAAGATAGTGACTCCCTAGGAAAATAGTAGGCTAATGTAGCGTCAGGACTGCACGATTGTACCCCACCCGAGGTTGAGCTATCTCTTGGTGCCGGGCAGAAACACCCGTCCAAAGAAGAGGTGAGAGAAGGAAGGTAGAAAACATTTCACGTCCACAAGTGGGAGGGGGGTGCTGACGTGTGACTCCCTCCCTCCCTCTCAAAGGGGGCTGTGCTGATGGGCATCAGAAGGTGGGCAGTGCCAGGTGGTGAGGGTCTTGGGCCTGTGTGTCCTGCCAGTGCAGAATGCTTTGGAAGACAGTTATGTACTGGGTTTCTAGGATGGAAGTGCCTCTCACTAGTAACACAGAATAATGTTTCAATCTTCAGTCGGGGTCTGAGGGAGGGATGTGTGGACTACCCCTGGTGGTACTCAGAGTTTATTCCGGGTTCTGTGCTCAGCGGTCACTCCTAGTGATGCTCAGGGAGCAAACTTGGGTTGGCTGCATGCAGTGCGTAACCGGATGCAGCCACATCTCTCCGGCTGCCCCGGCGTGCGTTAGAGGGCACCAGCATCTGGCGGTGACTAGCACCCCAAGCTTTCCTTGGCTTGTTGATGCCTCTGACTAGCAGTCTTGGCTTTTTGTCACATGACTGTCAGTTTCTCCATTTCTTTCCTTAAAAGAACACCTTTCCTAAATTCCATATCACACCATCTTAAATTTTGTTGGGGTGCGGCATTATTGGGGTGATTTATTGGGGTGATTTATTGGGGTGGTGTTTAGGGATACTCCCACTCAGTGCTCCAGAGTTGATCCTGGTTGACGGTACGGAGGTGCTTGATGTTGCAACAGTGGTTGGCCTGGCCCTTGGAGTACTGGGGTTTGAGTACAGTCATGTGTTCCAACCCTTTGGGCTCTCTCCCCTGCCCTTTAATTTATCTGTCAAACCCCCTTTTCCAAACCACATAACTCCTGAGGTTCCTTGTAGATGTGGATTTAGGGGAACAGGGAGGGAGAGGTCTTGGTAATAAGGTTCCCAGGACTCTATCCAAACACACCCCACCTCTGTGTCTTTTGTCTGTGGACCTCTGGTTCAAAAGTCACCGGCCATCAAAAGTCACCGGCCACTCGGGGTTTCTTTCTTAGGAGTGGCTGTGAGCCAGCCAGATGCTTTTTCTCGTTTTTGCTCTACCCTCATCTTTGTGTCAACTCTGCTCTGCTTCCCTTGGTCAAAGGGAAGAGCCGCACGCAGCTGGGAAGTCGTCCAGGTCGGCGGGTTCTAACACAAAACGGGGCAGAGAAGCGGCAGGCGCAGTAAAGCCCTCCCTGTCTGTCCTTTCCAGAGCTTGTAGCAAGATGGAATTAGTAAAGTTTGTAAGACTGTCCTGAAAACGAGGCTTCCCCGAGGCTGTCAGTTCAGCCGTCCCTCTCTGGGAGGGGGATGGGTCGGTTGGGCCACACCTTGCCGTGTTCAGGGCTGCGAGTTTGGTGTTGGCTGCATGCAAGGCAAGCACTTAACTAACCCTGGTCCTTTGTCTCCAGCCTGGGAACCCAGGAAACCTATGCACAGACACGAGTGTCCTGAACTCTCTTTCTGCTTCTCGGAGGAGTAAGCCCAGCTGCTCCCCATGAATTGTGCCTTCCGAGCGCTCTAGGGCCACGTGAGGTTCCCATTGAGCTGCCCGTCTCACCGGGAGAGAGAGGGGTTTGTCCAGGGTTTACCGGTTGGCATTAGAGAAACAGCACATGGAGGCAGAATGAGAGTATAGCGGGGAGGGAGCTTGCTTTGCACACCGTCACCTGGGTTCGATCCCTGGCACTCCATGTGATCCCCTGAGCATCGCCAGGAGTAATCCCTGAGCATCACCAGGACTAATCCCTGAGCATCACCAGGAGTAATCCTTGAGCATCACCAGGAATAATCCCTGAGCATCACCAGGAGTAATCCCTGAGCAGCGCCAGGAGTGATCCCTGAGCATCACCAGGAGTAATCCCTGAGCATCACCAGGAGTAATCCCTGAGTGCAGAGCCAGGAGTAATCCCTGAGCACTGCTGGGTGTGGCCCAAAAACAAACAAACAAACCCCCCAAAAAGCAAAGAAAAACACTGTGCTAATACCCAGCTCCACTTTGGACTGAACGTTCACCTTCTAACTGTCCCTCCTCCTGAGTGGGGATAGTAACTAGTTTTCTCCTTGCGGCCTGCTCCCTACTCTCAGAAGCAGTTGCTTCCTGAGAGAGTGTGGCTTTGTGGGATTTGGAGAGAGCAGTTACTAGAGAGCGCTCTGTCGGCGCTGAGGAGCAGGGCCAGCTCTTTGGTCTTCCCAGGCAGTGCCCTGCTTGGTCAGACGTCTGCTCTGATGGTGCGTTTCTCAGGGTGGACACCTTCCCGGGTGTCTGGCCCGCAGGGATGCTCAGCCTGTGACAAGTGTCGCCAGATGAATAGGAAGCACATTTCTCTCTCTGCTGTTACAGTATTTGTTCTCCTTGAGCCTGGGGATGTCCCGCCTGACTGATGCAGGACACCAGGCCGAGCTCTGAGAGAAAGTGGAGAATCCCACTGTACCTGCATAGCATTATAACCTGATATGAAAATGTGGGACTGGAGTGATAGCACAGTGGGTAGGGCACTTGCCTTGCACGCGGCTGACCCGGGTTCAATTCCTCCATCCCTCTCGGAGAGCCCGGCAAGCTACTGAGAGTATCCCACCCGCACGGCAGAGCTCCTCGTGGCATATTCGATATGCCAAAAAACAGTAACAACAAGTCTCACAATGGAGACGTTACTGGTGCCCGCTCGAGCAAATCGATGAACAAAGGGACAACAGTGCTACAGTGCATGAAAATGTTCCGCCATGGAAACAAACCTTGGTGTTGGATGCAAATTCATAACGGGTGAATCTGGAGCCACTCACAGAATCTCACGACGTCTCTTTCACCCTGACCTCATATCCCTCACTTTCGACGAAAGCCAGGTCTGAAGCTGGGTAACTTCCTTGCTTAAAGGCCTCCAGTGTCATCCGCTCGTCGTAGTAAAACTCCCCATTCTTCCTGCTGCCTGTCGGACCTATAACCCCACCCTCCCTCCTGTCTCCTCCCTGGCCACACTCGCCTCCCTTCTCTTCTTGAATAAGTCAAGTTTATTCCTGTCTCAGGGCCCTGGCACAGGCTGTCCCCTGACAGGGAACCCCGGTTTTTTTTAAAGCTTATATTATACCACTTGAGTTTGACAAAAACCCTTTGTTAAATGAAAAAAAAAATATGAAGAGGATTATCACTTTCAGAACAAAAGGTACAACATGAAAATAGCATCCTGGTGCTTTGGCTTAGCACCTGGGCAGCAGGAGGTCCTGCCAAGCCCCCCTCCCCCCCCTCCGGGGTCTGCATCACATAGAGGGTTTCATAGTGTCCCTGCTCCGCAATCATGTGACCCACTTCCTATTTGTGTCGGCTTTGTTCCGATCTGGTGTTTTATCTCTAGAATCTGGGAACTCTCAAAAATATTTTCACTGAGGCTGGAGCAATAGCACAGCAGGTAGGGCGTTTGCCTTGCACGCGGCCGACCCGGGTTTGATCCCCGGCATCTCATGTGGTGCCCTGAGCACAGAGCCAGGAGTAACTCCTGAACATCACTGGTGTGGCCCAAGAACAAAAAACAAAAACAATTAATTTAACGGCCCAGAGAAAAAGTACAGCAGGTAGAACACTTCCCTTGCAATGCAGCCAACCTGGGTCTGATCCCCGCATCCCATGTGGTCCCTCAAGCACTGCAAGGAGTGATCCCTGAGCACAGAGCCAGGATTAAACCCTGAGCATTGCCGGGTGTCACCAACAAAAGAAGAATAAAAAAGCAAAACGAAATGAACAAAAGTGGGCCAGAGTGGTAGAGCAGCAGGGAGGGCTTGTCTTGCATGCGGCCAACCCAGGTTCTATCCCCGGCATCCCGTATAGTCCCTTGAGCACTGCCAGGAGTAATTCCTGAGTGCAGAGCCAGGAGTAACCCCTGAGCATCACTGGGTGTGACCCAAAGCAAAATATATATATACATATATATATATATATATTTTTTTTTTTTTTAATTTTCACTGAGGGGCCGGAAAGATAGTACAGCAAGCTAGGCACTTGCCTTGCACTCGCTGACACAGACTCAGTCTCCTGAACCGCAGCGGGTTTCTCAAGCCCTGCCAGGTGTGATCCCTGAACAAAGCCAGGAGTAACCCCTGAGCACAGCTGGTGTGTCCAAAAGACAAACAAAAACAATTATTTTTGACTGAAATCAGTGGTAACTGTTTCTTCATCTTATACCGTTTCCACCCCCGAAATGTTTCGTGGAAGCGTTGCTTTTGGATGTCAGGGGAAGCAATAGTTGGGATCTGCTTTTCTTTCTGCTATTATTCCTCTGCCACACTGTCCTGTTTTATTTTCTTTATAACATCACCTGTCTTTGGAATTATTTTGTTTATCATTCTCCTCACACACACACACACACACACACACACATACACACACACACACACACTGTAGTACTGTAGTACTGTCATCCTGTTATCCTGTTGCTCATTGATTTGCTCGAGCAGGCACCAGTAACGTCTCCATTGTGAGACTTGTTGTTACTGTTTTTGGCATATCGAATACGCCACTAGGAGCTTGCCAGGCTCTGCCGTGCGGGTGGGATACTCTTGGTAGCTTGCCAGGCTCTCCGAGAGGGACAGAGGAATCGAACCCAGGTTGGCCACATGCAAGGCAAACGCCCTACCCGCTGTGCTCTCGCTCCAGTCCATACACACACACACACACACACACACACACACACACACACACAAAATCACACACATAGTAAATGGTCTATAGGAATAGATCTGCATCTGGTTCTGTGTCTCTCCAAAACACGTAAGGAGGAGAGTGACTCTTTCTTTCTTCTCCTTCCACTAGGGAGACACACGGTGGGGATGTTAGTAAAGGCGAGAACCCAAGAACGGGGTGGGGGGGGCTGCGGTAGCCTCCACTTCTCAGTCAAAGCAGGCCTGGGGTCTACGACAGCCCCGCCCTGGGCCCTGTCCCAGACAGGGAATCCTCATCAGGGAAGCCAGAGGCCGACTCAAAGGGCCGCGGGCGTCCCAGGCTCGGTCTGGAGCACCACACAGCTCCCCTGCCGCAGAGCCACGCCTTCTCCCCGCCCCCTAAGGCTCCTTAAACTGCTTTACACGTCCCCACTGGGAGCCTGGGTCTCCAATAATGTCAGACCTGAGCCTGGTACGTTTCTCAGATCATGTGCCAGTCTTTTTTTTAAAAAAATTATCTTTTCTCTGAATCACTGTGAGATACACAGTTACAAAGTTGTTCACCTGTCCCTCCACCAGTGTTCACTCCCACCACCAGTGTCCCCAGTTTCCCTCCCACTGTCCCCCAGCCTGCCTCTATGGCAGGTACGTCTCTCTCTCTCTCTCTCCCTCCTCTCTCTCTTTCTCTCTCTCTCTCTCTCTGTCTGTCTGTCTCTCTGTCACTCTGTCTCTCTCTGTCTCTCTCTGTCTGACTTTCTCTTTCTCTTTCTCTCTGTGTCTCTCTGTGTCTCTCTCTGTCTCTGTCTTTCTCTCTGTCTCTCTCTATCTCTGTCTTTCTCTCTTCCTCTGTCTCTTTCTCTCTGTGTCTCTCTGTGTCTCTGTCTTTCTCTCTGTCTCTCTCTGTCTCTGTCTTTCTCTCTTCCTCTGTCTCTTTCTTTCTGTGTCTCTCTGTCTCTGTCTTTCTCTCTGTCTCTCTCTGTCTCTGTCTTTCTCTCTTCCTCTGTCTCTGTCTCTCTGTCTCTCTGTCTCTGTCTTTCTCTCTTTCTCTGTCTCTCTGTGTCTCTGTCTTTCTCTGTCTCTCTGTCTCTGTCTCTGTCTTTCTTTCTCTGTCTCTCTCTGTCTCTTTCTCTGTCTCTGTCTCTCTCCTCTCTGTGTCTCTGTCTCTCTGTTTCTCTCCCTCTCTCTCCCCTCTTTTGGCATTATGGTTTGCTCTATAGGAACTGAAAGGTTACCATACTTTCAGCGCTCAGTTCTTGCTCAGAGCGATCATTTCCGGCTAGCCTTCTTCTCTGTCCTAGCTGCCCTGCCCCCGCCCCCTGCCACCACTGGTGGCAGGCTCCCAACCGTGGACCAGCACTCCCAGCCCTTGTTCCTACTGACCTTCTCACGTCCCAGTCTCTTGACAGGGTGTGGCTGTAATTCAGACCCTTGCCACCCGCACGCTGGCTCTGAACAGCCTGTACCTGCCGAGGGCTTGCCTCATGGCTGCGATGCCCCCGTGACCCTCAGGGGCCAGCGCCTGCCCTGCCCCTCCCCCACTCCGGGGCCCCGAGTTAGAGGGGTTCCCGCAGCCCGTCCTGCAGAGGTGCCCGGAGTGCCCAGTGCACACAGAGGCTGAAGGCAGCCCGAGAACAGGCCGGCGGGCTGAGGTGGCACCCTGACTCCGGCTTCCTGTGGAGACTGGCCACAAACCGGGTCCTTTGGGACTTCAGCCACCAGTCACTGTACCCACACCCTCCGCTGAGGCCCCTCCCGGAGCTCATCTGTCGATAGGGCCCCTCCTTCCCCTCAGGGTGCCCCAGGAGAAAGGGACACGAGGTTGCAGGGCTCCGGGTAGGGAAGGGGCGAGCGGGTCCCGTCTGGCCGTGGGCATCTGTGCGCTCGACACGAGTAAAGGACAATTCGGTCTAGAGTTGGCCCCGTGCCCACGCGCTTGGCTGGTTCTTTGTCTTCCCGAACCATCCAGCCCCCCGGGGGAAGGAGCACAGCCCTGGATCCTCTGGAGTCCCAGGGCGCGGGGAGGCGTGACACGGATCTGCTGCGGGCTCTCCCGTCGTTTTCCTATTGTTATTGCACGCACTCACCCGTTTTTGTTTTTCCCGTTTGCTTAAGCAACTACAGAAATCAAGCAAAGAGAAATAAAGTTGCCCACACATAACCCATCACCCTCCACCCCGCCACTGGGAGTAACTGCTGTGATAGGCTTTTCTTCACCCGATTCCCAGCTATGAGAAGCAAGACCCAGTGGTGCTGATGTAGAATCCATGATACAGCAGCACGCAGGGAAGGCCAGGCTGTAAGGAAGTGTGGGCTCCTTCTCCCTTCCTCTTCCCCTCCCTCTGCCTTCCTACCTTGGGGGTGCCCGCTGAGGCCACTGTCTCATGAGTCCTGTCAGTGTAAGAGTGTGTGTGTGGTGCGGGGGGGCTGGAGTGATAGCACAGCGGGTAGGGCATTTGCCTTGCACGCGGCTGACCTGGGTTCGAATCCCAGCATCCCATAGCATCCCCCAAGCATGGCCAGGGGTAATTCCTGAGTGCAGAGCCAGGAGTGACCCCTGTGCATCGCCAGGTGTGACCCAAAAAGCAAAAAAAAAAAAAAGTGTGAGAGGGGAGGGAGAGAGCGAGAAGGGTGGGGGGATCTTCAGAGCCCTGTGATGATCAAACTAGGTTCAGTCTGATTAAGGCACTGTCTCTCCGACCCAGTACCATTTTCCACACGGCTTCGCAGTGGTGATCTCAGTTTCCTCTCAGCGTACATTCACGAGGATATATTCCTAAAGTGGGGGCCTCAGAGACCATATAACTGGTCAGGCGTGTGCCATGCACACAGCTGGGCTGAGCCCCAGGACCACATATGTCCCCTGAGCCTCTCCAGGGTGGATCTCCAAGCCCAGGGTCAGGAGTCAGCCCTGAGCGCTGCCAGGGTAATGCCTCTGCATAAACACAAAAAATAAATATAAAGATATATAATATATTATCTATTACTAATAACATATTGTTATATATGTTATTATATATATAAATTCTTAAAGTGAAGTACTTATCCCAGGTTATGACTTTAGGAACCTTGCATATCATCTCTTAATCAATTTTCTGAATTTTTTTTTCTTTTTGGGTCACACCCGGTGATGCACAGGGGTTACTCCTGGCTCTGCACTCAGGAATTACCCCTGGCCGTGCTCAGGGGACCCTATGGGATGCTGGGAATCGAACCCGGGTCGGCCGCGTGCAAGGCAAACGCCCTACCCGCCATGCTATCGCTCCAGCCCCGAATTTCCTGAAATTCTTAGTAAAATCTCTTACTGACCAGTGGAGTGGAGGAGTATCTGCCTTTCAGAGACTTTGCAGGCCCTGAGTATTGATCTCGGGCCAGAACAACAGCTGGGAGGGCGAGCTGGCCTTGCACGCGGCTGACCTGGGTTCCATCCCCGGCACCACATACTGTCCCCTGAGCCCTGCCAGGAGTGCTCCCTGAGCGCAGAGCCAGGAGTAAGCCCTGAGCAGCACCAGGTGTGGCCAAAACAAAAACAGATTAAAAAAAGATTAAGAGATCTCCTAGAGGGCTTTATGTCCTTACCCTGCACCCGGCCAGCTCTGGGCACTGCTGGGAGTAACCCCTCAGCACAGAGCCCCGAGCAGACAGCCAGGCCTGCTCCCCAACCCACTAAAAGAGAAAAAAAATAGATTTTTTTCCCTTCCCATTGACATTTGGAGAAACCAGGTCGTTGGTCCTCCTGGCTTCCCGTCAGAGCATCTCATAGTCTTGATTTGCCACTTCCTCACTGAATCATTTCCCTGGGGTTCACTGATACCCATTTAGTTGGTGTCTACCCATTGCCTATCCTGTGGGAGTGTAGCGTGCTGCCGTCCTCCTGTTCCGTAGCTTGCAACTCCCTTCGCTTCCCCAAAGACATCTGTGAGTGCAGGCAGACAAGGTCAGGGCCCGGCCTCTTGTTAGAGAGTCTCATTAGTCCCGCTGGGCTCCCGGAGTAATTATTGGTGTTGCACGTGGTCCCATTTACATCTGCCTCCTCCCGTAACGCTGACCCTCTCCCTAGCACCAGGCCCGTGAGGACAGGCAGAGGAGGCCACCTCACCCAGCCGAGCAGAGATGCTGCCCAAGTGCCCGTCCCCAGCCTGCAAAAGGGTCCGCACACGTTTCTCGCTGCAGGAGGATTTAAAGTGATGCTTGTTTCTCTGTCTCCTCTGAAAATCTTTCAGTAAACTCATTGCAGCTTAGTAGCAGAGCGGGGCAGGGGATTACATACACGCCCTGCTGGGGGAGGGGGCTCATTGGGGAGGGGTCCCTGATGATGTCAGGTTGCTGGGTATCTGGTGCCTCTGTCTATTTTTTTTTTTTCAAAGTGGAAACGGTCGGGGCTGGAGTGATAGCACAGCGGGGAGGGCATTTGCCTTGTACGTGGCTGACCCGGGTTCGATTCCCAGCATCCCATAGGGTCCCCTGAGCACCGCCAGGAGTAATTCCTGAGTGCATGAGCCAGGAGTAACCCCTGTGCATCGCCGGGTGTGACCCAAAAAGCAAAAAAAAAAAAAAAAAAGTGGAAACAGTCATTGAAGCAACAACATGCTTATCAAAGGGATTGTTTTGTTTTTAAATCCAGACAGTGTCGAAAAACACAAAAGTCAGAATCGACGCATGATCGCAGCCCTCCGAGGACAGAGACTCTTAGCCTTTGGGTTCCTCTTCTCTGGGCTTCCCAGCGCATTGCTAGGTTTGGCAAGGAGTGTCGCCCACAGAAACCCGCCTTGCCCAGGGCCCTCACCTGCGCCCCCTTCCGCCCCCGCCCAGCTTATCCCCAGAGCTTCCCAAGCGCCCCCACCCCCACCCCACCCCGGAGAGGCCCAGACTTTTGCTTCTGGAATCCAGCCACTCGATCAGCCGTGGGTCTGCCGGCCTTGCAGCCGGCTCTGCCTGGGTCAGGGGGGCCTGGGGAGGAATGCGGAACCGAGGAGCCCTGGGACTGCCAGCCTTGCCCCCCTTCCTCGGGCTAAGGAAGTGATGGCTGGTTCACTTCAAGACTGAGATGCTCTGATGGGAAGCCAGGAGGACCAATGACCTGGCTTCTCCAAATGTCAATGGGAAGGGAAAAAAAATCTATTTTTTTTCTCTTTTAGTGGGTTGGGGAGCGAACAGCCAGGCAAGCAGGTCGTCCCTCCTGGCCGGATGAAGCAGAGGCTCAAGGCGCCTGATTCTCTTTGACTCTGCAGAGGGAGTGGGGGAGGGGCGCAGGCTCCACTCCTCCAGGCCCCTGGCCCCGCTGGAAACGCTCAGGTAGAAAGCGTCCTTCCACCTTCAAAGCAGGTTCCCAAGAGCCCCTGGCAGGGCAGATAAGCTGGACTTATCTGAGGTCTGATTGCCCTATCCTGGGAAAGGCGGTAATGCGTGCTGAGTGCTGTGAAGGGCCAAATACCTAACGTTTATGGCAGCGTGACCCCTGTTTTCAGAGGAGGACACAGGCTTACATTCCGCCGGCCCAAGGTTAGAAAATAGTGGAGTTGAGATTCCACCCCAGAGCAGCCTGCCCGGCCCCACAGTCTGGGCCACACTCCCTGCCTTCAGGTGGAGGGAAGAAAGGAACAGTCCCATCTTCATTTTGTTATCTTTTTATTTTTTAAGTACCAGTATTCACAGTCCTGATAATTATACTCTTTAATGCATACACCAATCTAACACTACAGCCCATATTCATTTCTAATAGTTTTGGTTGGATTGGGGTTTTTTGTTTTGTTTTTTGTGGGGTTTTTTTGTTGTTGTTGTTGTTTTTTGCTTTTTGGGTCACACCTGGCGATGCACAGGGGTCACTCCTGGCTCTGCACTCAGGAATTACTCCTGGCAGTGCTCAGGGGACCCTATGGGATGCTGGAAATCAAACCCGGGTCAGGTGCGTGCCCCGCTCACATCCCCTTGGCAGCTCCCCAAGGCCCTCCAGGCGAGCCAGGTATCTCAGCCGGGCACCTAAACTGGGACCTTGCCCACTCTGCCAGCCTGCTCTGTCCATAGCCGACCGATCTGTCGTTGAGTGCTCCAGAGTCCGCAGATGGGGTGCTCTGGGTGCCTTTCTATGTGCTGGTGTTTTGGGCTGAACATTCTTTCCTTCCGGCATCTGCATGCACCAAGTCCTAGACGTCCCTCCAAAATCTGCCTGGCACCTCGCAGTTTCCCCTGCCCCACACACACACCCGACTTGCTTCTCTAGCCTGAGTGCCCCGTCCTCCTCTGTAGGCAGGACCCAGGGAACACAGGACACTTACACTGCACTTCATTCCTCCGCACCCCTCCTCATGGCTTCCACAGTCCGGGCTTGAACTCTTGACATTCTAGTCAGACTAGGCCAGGGGCGGGAGGCAGTATAACGAGCAAAAGCCGAGCCAGGTCCTGTCCTCCGGGAGCTCGTGCACCCCGTGTGGCCATGAGCCACTTGAACTTCCACAGGAAGTTCACCAGCTACCAAACAAGATACGGAATGCAGGCAGAAATTGAGCTTTTTTTCTTAAGGAAGTGAAATGGGAAGATGACAGATGTCCTAGATGAATGATTGAGGAATGCGCTAAAATCTCCTGTTCCCTGGGCTGGAGCTATAGTCCAGGAGCCAGGGCATCTGCCTTCCACGAGACTGACCCAGGGCTGATCTCCAGCATCCCTTATGGTCCACCAAGCTCACTGGGAGTAGTTTCTGAGCGCAGAGCCAGGAGTAATGCATGAGCACCATTGGTTGTGGCCCCCAAAACGAAACAATGTGACGTTTCTATCATGATCACACCCGTGACATATCCTCTTTCTCTGGAGCCAGACTCGCCCTCCTGCTGGCCTTGAAGGGGGAAGCTACTGTCCTGTGAGCTTCCTCGAGAGAGGACCAAGCTGTAGGGAGCCACAGGCTGCTCGTAGAACTGAGGCATTTGGAGCGCTGGGGAAGTGGTTTAGCAATATAGCTCTTACCCTTGCATGCGTGAGGCCCTGGGCTTAATTCCTGGCATAACACTGTCACTGTATCACTGTCATCCCGTCGTTCGTCAGTTTACTCGAGCGGACACCAGTAATATCTCTATTTCTCTTAGCCCTGAGCTTTTATCAAACTCTTCTTACTCATCTTTCCCAACAATTGGAGGCTCTTTCAGGGTCAGGGGAATGAGACCTGTTATTGTTACTGTATTTGGCATATCGAATACGTCATGGGGAGCTTGCCAGGCTCTGCCGTGCGGCATAACAGGAGAAGAAAAAAAAAAATCCCAAGTTTCCCATTAGAAAATTTGATCCTCGGAAGACAACTTAGTGGGTTGGAACTAATGCTTTGCATGCAGGGCCCTGAGTTTTGACCCCCGGTCCCTCTTTCTCCTGCCTATGTCTCATGTCGAACCCTGACACTCAGGAGCCTGCAAGGACCAGCGAGACCGCCCCGTTTCTGGAAAATGAGCGTTGTCTGAGGGGAGCCTGAGTCCCAGCTTCCCACATTTCACCCTCTCAGAACCCCGGAGCCCCGAGGAGGCAGCTCTGACCCCCCTGCCGCTTCCTCTCCTAGGAACTGAAGTTGCCCACCTTCCGCGCCCACTCCCCCCTCCTCAAGAGCCGCCGGTTCCTTGTGGACATCCTGAGCCTGCTGAGCAGCCGCTGCCAGCTCTGTCCCGCGGCCCGGCATCTGGCCGTCTACCTGCTGGACCACTTCCTGGACCGCTACAGCATCAGCACCACCAAGCAGCTGTACACAGTGGCCGTCTCCTGCCTCCTGCTTGCAAGTAGGTGCTTACGCGGCTTCCTCCCCTCTGCCTCCGCTCCCCGGGGGACTCTTGGCTGCCGAGGGTTATTTTATATTTATACGGTCTTTGCACATCGTTGACGTTTATCCTTTGCTGAGTAGTAATTCTCTTCATTTCTAATGTGCCAAGCTAAGTGACAGGAACTTTAGCACTGTGATGCTGAGAGAGAGAGAGACTTTGAATCCCCCATTATAAGAAGGCACAGAGGTTAAGAAAATGTGTGGAGGGGCTGGAACAATAGCACAGCGGGTAGGGCGTTTGCCTTGCACTCGGCTGACCCGGGTTCAATTCCCAGCATCCCATATGGTCCCCTGAGCACTGCCAGGGGTAATTCCTGAGTGCAGAGCCAGGAGTGACCCTTGTGCACCACCAGGTGTGACCCAAAAAGCAAAAAAAAAAGAAAACGTGTGGAGCCCCCAGCCACCTCAGAGCAGATAGGATTTAAGCCGGAACTACACCTGCCAGATTCTATTCTTTTTGTCCATGTCACCTGTTTCCTGGTGTGGGACCTTTGAGTGCCCTGGGGGGTGGCTATTGCCGTTCTTAAAGGTGCAGAGAAATGCCACTGCTTGATTTGGACCCGAGCAAGACGTGTGTGTCTGGGGTCGCCAGAGCTGGGCACCGCCCTCTGGGAGGTTGCGTCTTCCTCAGAGGCCTCCTTAAAAGCCAGGCAGGTGTTGGCGATCTGTGTGTGTCCACCTTCGAGATGGTTACTGGGGAGAAGTGGTGGCTGGGGGAGATCGGGTGGCATGCTGAGCACAGGCTTTGTGTGCGGAAGGTGTGGGTTCGATCCCTGGCACTGCATTGTCCCCCAGGCTCTGCTGGGAGTGACTGACTCCTGAGCACAGAACCAGGATTAGCCCCTGAACAGTTCCCGGTGTGGCCTCCAAACAACAGTCAAAGAAAGGGACGTGATGGGGCTGGAGCGGGTCGGGCGTTTGCCTTGCACGCGGCCGGCCCAGGTTCAATCCCCAGCATCCCAGATGGTCCCCTGAGCACCACCAGGAGTAATTCCTGAGTGTGGAGCCAGGAGTAACCTCTGAGCATCACTGGGTATGACCCAAAAAGAAAAAAAAAAGAAATAAAAGGAAGTGATTACTGCTCGAATACACTGCTGCTCAGGTCATGTGCCATGCTGCCACCTCAGAAGGGCACCTGTTTCCCTACAGTGTTAGGGGACCGAAAGCCTCCATGGCCCTCCTCCGAGCTGACCTCACACCTCCTCACTCCCTGAGTTCCAGCCCCACCTCTCCTGGCACTTTGCCCGTAGTTTTCTCCGAGAGAATATCCCTGTACTTTTCTTGCCCTGCCAGCCACTTTGGTCCTGATTAAAAGTCACACTGGGTCGCTTCGGAGAAAGCCTCTCCACCACCCTGGGCCAGTGTTGCCTCCCTGCTGTGTAGTATCACTGTTCTTAAAATGAACACCACCTGGAGGCTAGAGCCATAGCACAGCGGGGAGGGCGTTTGCCTTGCACGCGGCTGACCCGGGTTCGATTCCCAGCATCCCATAGGGCCCCCTGAGCACTGCCAGGAGTTAATTCGTGAGTGCAAAGCCAGGAGTAACCCCTGTGCATCGCCAGGTGTGACCCAAAAAGCCAAACAATAAAAAAATAATAAAATAAACTACTGCCTTCCCCAGGGGCAGTGTGTGACCTCCAGAAGTGTGTGGGGGGTAAATGAATGAATGATCTGGGGGTTCCTTTATTTACTTTTTTTAACGTTTGGGGGTCATACCCATGAGTGCTCGGGACATACTCCTGGTTCTGTGTCCTGAGGTCATTCCTAGTGGTCTCAGGGGCCCAGTGCAGTGTGTGGATTGAACCAGGCAGGCCAAGTGCACAGCAAGAGCCTTAACCCTGTACTATCTCCAGCTATTTTTGTTGTTAATTAAAATAGTTTTACTTAGGAAATATGGAAGGAGAGAAAGAGAGTCCCACAGAGCGGAGGACTTATACACCCCAAGCTGGGATGCTGGTGACTCCAGAACAGAGGGTGTCCTCAGGGCTTCTTCAGAGCTACACTTGGTGTCATGGAACCGTTCCCCACCTTGTGCTAAGCGCAGAGGAGGACATGCCCACAGGTGGCCAGCGGCCATCAAGAGGTTTCCTTGACAGCATTTTATCTTTTTTTTTCTCCTTTTTGTTTTGAGGTGGGGGGGTCACACCCGGCGATGCACAGGGGTTACTCCTGGCTCTGCACTCAGGAATGACTCCTGGTGGAGCTCAGGGGACCCTATGGGATGCTGGGGATCGAACCCGGGTCGGCCGCGTGCAAGGCAAATGCCCTACCCTCTGTGCTATCACTCCAGCCCGACAGCATTTTATCTTTAAAATTCGATCCGCTTTGAATTTCTCTGCTATCCCATTTTATTATGTATGAGACCCCCGACTCCCAGCCCTCACCCGAGCCTAAGGATACCGTGAAGAGGGTCGGTACTTTCTCCCCTTTGTCATACTTTGCCCCTGGCAGTGTGAATGATCACGCAGTCGCAAAGCCTGGCTTTAGGGGTTTTTCACAAGGGTGTCCGCTCCCCTTGACAGCCTCGTGGTTCTCCCCACGGTGGCCCAGCGGGGCTGCCTGTCTGTCCAGAGGCTAATCTTGCTGGGCATCACCAGCCTGCGGCTTCCCAGTCCTCGCCCTGGGAAGGGACGGGAGCTCCCCAGACATCCCCGGCAGAGGATGAGCGTCACATTTCAGTCTGCCCCGTGGCCTTTGGCCTGTGCTGTCTGTGATCTATGGGCTACATCGCGCCCGCCGGGCCCAGGGGGCTTAGATTTCCACGGGGCCCTGGGGCTGTCCCCCCCCCCCCCCCCGTCTGTCTGGGGAGCTGGGACGCGAGGCACACACTGGGGTCTCCTTTGTGCTGTGGACGGAGAGGGCCTTTCAGACGCAGGCAGACGCCCCCCACCCCCGCCCCCCATCGGAGGGCCGCGGCCTGCCTCGGGCGACAGGAAGGGATTTTTTTCAGGACACCTGCCATATGCTCGGAGGCCTGAGAAAAGAAAAGTTTCCATGACAGCCTGAAATCCTATTCACTCCGGCCTCTCCTCTCCCAGGGCCCGAGTCAGCCACCGAGGGTCACCTTGCCTCGGGAAGTTCTGAGTTGGGCTAATTCCAGATACCAAGTAAACGCCCTGGTTGGAAGCAGTGCCCCTGCCTGTCGGGAATGACTTCCACCCAAGGGCTTTTGCATAAACTGCACTGACACCCGGCCTCTCCTGCCTCTGCCAGGCAGGCCGGTCAGCAGCCCGTGACCGCAGGCGGTCAGAGGAAAGGGAGAAAGAGCTGGAGCCGGGGCCAGAGCGGGTAGGGTGGTGCTTGCCTTGCACAGGGCTGATCCAGGTTCGATCCCCGGCATCTCATGTGGTCTCCTGAGCACCACCAAGAGGGATTCCTGAGTGCAGAGCCAGGAGTGACCCCTGAGCATTGCCAGGTGTAGCACTCCCCCCCCAAAAAAAAACCAAACAAACAAAAAAGCAAGAGTTTAGACATTGTTCTATGATGGACAAGTGGAGAAACCACCCACATGGGGTCTTGAGAGAAATGTATGTAAATCATTCCCAGTTCCTGCTTTGCATGGGATAAAGTCCTAGTACCATATAAATACAGTCTCGACCTAAATCAGCTTGCGCCACCCCCCCACTTTGATCTTTCATCTGACCCGGCACCCCCTCCCTCCACCCCAGTGACTGTCCTTTTGTTGTTGGGTTAGTTTCTAATTAGAGGGATGATTCCACAAGACGGAAACCCCACTACCTCCGGCTGAGTCGGTTTTTGCAGTGTGTCCCAATCACTGTCATCTGGGGGACTGCGTAACTCCCGGGTCCCTTTCTCCGTGCCCAGCCTGGTGCCAGCTACTAGTTGGTAAGTCGCACTGCTCTGTAATCTCAGAACATTTCCGTCACCCCAGAAGCTCCTTGAGCTGCGAAGGAGTTCCTTTCCTCTCCTTCCCACCTCAGCTCCCGGAAATAGCTGATTTGTTTGTTGGCCCGTGTACACTTACCTACTTTGGATATTTCATGCAGTGGGAGGCCTAGAGAAGGTGGCCTTTTGTCGCTTTGGCTTCTTCTATGTAATGTTTTCAGGGTCCACCAGTGGCATAGTAGAGATCAGTACCCTCGTGGCTGAGTTATATTCCACTGTACGGCTCTCCCCTCGCCAGCTGATGGACACGGGTTGTGTCTGCCCTTTGGTTAGTGTAACTAATGCCGCTGTGCGCATTCAGGCACCAGCTTTGCTGTAAGGCTCTTTAAGGCTCTTTGTTCAGCTTCTTGTTTTGTTTTTTCTTTGTGTGGACTCCCAGGCAGTGGTGCTCAGGGCTTACTCCTGGCTCCACATTCAGGGATGGCTCCTGGCAGGGCTTGGAGGGCCATGTGGGATGTCCTGGATTGAGCCTGGGGCTGACTGCAAACAAGGAGAGTGTCCTACCCACGGTACTATCTCTCCAGCTCCATTCTTCGTGAAGTTTTTAAAGGTAACTTGGAATTTTGTCATTGTCCGGTTGTAGCTGTTCAGGAATCGCTGAGTGCTGCTTAGGCCAGAGCCTGGACCAGCTTGAGGAGGGAGAGAGTGGGGGAAAACTCCAGAAAGGCATCGAGAAAACCAATAGCCTGTGTGCTATGTAGTACACCTTAAATATGAGCCTTATGGTGATATGGACTGGAGCAATAGCACAGCGGGTAGGGCATTTGCCTTGCATGCGGCCGACCCAGGTTCGATTCCTCCGTCCCTCTCGGAGAGCCTGGAAAGCTACCGAGAGTATCCCGCCCGCACAGCAAAGCCTGGCAAGCTCCCCGTGGCGTATTCAATATGCCAAAAACAGTCACAACAAGTCTCACGATGGAGACGTTCCTGGTGCCCGCTCGAGCAAATAGATAAACAACGGGACAACAGTGCTTTCCAGAGTGATGGTGATACCGGAAGTATGAGATATATTTCTTTTATTTTTGTTTTGTTTTTTGCTTTTTGGGTCACACCCGGTGATGCACAGGGGTTACTCCTGGCTCTGCACTCAGGAATTACTCCTGGTGGTGCTCAGGGGACCCTATGGGATGCTGGGAATCGAACCCGGGTCGACCACGTGCAAGGCAAACACCCTCCCCACTGTGCTATTGCTCCAGCCCTATTTCTTTTATTTTTTATTGAGATTTTTGTCATTGCATCACTGTGAGACAGACCCTTAGAAAACTGTTCACGATTAGACTTCAGTCATTCGGTGTCCCAGCACCCGTCCCTCCCCCAGTGTCCATTCCATTTCCCAGCACCAGTGTCCCCAGGTTCTCCCCCTCACCGCCCCTCCCCACCTCCCAGCCTGTCTCTGTGGCAAGCACTTTTCTCTGAGTATTGCTGGGTGTGACCCAAAAAGAAAAAAAAAATGTATTTGGCCTCTGCCGTATGCCACACTCTGTGCTCAGCGAGGGGAGACGGTGTGAAGGGGGGAGCAGCTGCCGCCCCTGCAGCTGGCACATGTCGCAGCTCTGCCCCGAGCAGGGGGCAGTAGAGTGCAGGGCAGTGCAGCCCCGCCCCCGTGTTCACCCCGGAAGCGGCCTTCGGGCCTGGCAGGCGCGGTAGGTGTCCCAGACAGAAGCACCGGCCCGTGCAGCTGTGTGAATGGTTCGGCTGCTGGGAGCTGGACCTTGCTCCTTCTTTCTTTAGATTTTTTATTTTTTTGCTTTTTGGGGCCACACCCGGCAATGCTCAGGGGTGACTCCTGGCTCTGCACTCAGGAATTGCTCCTAGCGGTGGCTCGGGGGACCACATGAGATGCCAGGATCCAGCCCAGGTTGGTCACATGCAAGGCAAGGCAGACGCCCTCTCCGCTGGCCTTTCATCCCTGTGAACCCACTTTATAAAAACTTATTGTGTTCGGGGACTGGAGGGATAGCACAGCGGGGAGGGCGTTTGCCTTACATGCGGCCAACCCGGGTTCGATTCCCAGCATCCCATAGGGCCCCCCCCCAGCACCTCCGGGAGTAATTCCAGGGTGCAGAGCCAGGAGTGACCCCTGAGCATCACCGGGTGTGACCCAAAAAAGAAGAAAAAAACAAACTTCTTAAACTTCTTGTGTCTAGGAGTAGTGCTTGCGTTGAGCTGGTCAGGCACTTCTACGAGCCAAGCTCCTGTTAATCCTTACTTTAGGGGTCCCGGGGTCAGAAGCACCCAGAAAGTCTTCCAGATGACAGCTCCTGCTGGCCCCTCATGGAGACTCACACTCCGTGTCAGGAAGCGTCACTCTCACTCACAGCTGCCAGGCAGCGTCCTTGGAGCCACTTCCAGCCCTGCAGAGATGCCGGGTCGGTCGTGACAGGGCGCTTAGGGCGGGCCGGGGCGCTCTCCCAGCTCTCTCTCTCTCTCTCTCTCTCTCTCTCTCTCTCTCTCTCTCTCTCTCTCTCTCTCTCTCTCTCTCTCTCTCTCTCTCTCTCTCTCTCTCTCTCTCTCTCTCTCTCTCTCTCTGCCTGCTGAGCCTCCATTTTAATTGCAGGCATTTCAGTGTCTAGACAGGAAAAGTCTCATCTTTATCCCTGACTCGCGGGCGTTACTGGGGCTGTTACTCCCTGACATACGGGCACTGATCAGGAGGCTTTTGCCAGGATGGTCTTGGGCAAGTCCAGACTCCCATCCCGCAACCTTCCCTGGCGGTCATTCTGCCCGTCCTGGGGTCCCATCTGCGGCAGAGAGTCTTCTGAGGAATTGCAGCCATTCCGACATAATTTTACGTCAGTGAGAGAGTTGTACTTGGCTCAAGCAGAACATTTGAAAATAGAAAAAGTGGGGCTGGCGCGATAGCACAGCAGGGAGGGCGTTTGCCTTGCACTCAGCCGACCCGGGTTTGATTCCCAGCATCCCATAGGCCCCCCCCCCAGCACCTCTGGGAGTAATTCCAGAGTGCAGAGCCAGGAGTCACCCCTGTGCGTCGCCGGGTATGACCCAAAAAGAAAAAAATAAAAATAAAAAGAGTAGGGACCGGAGCGATAGCACAGCGGGTAGGGCGTTTGCCTTGCACACGGCCGACTCGGGTTTGATCCCCGGTATCCCATATGGTCCCCCAAGCACCGCCAGGAGTAATTCCTGAGTGCAGAGCCAGGAGTGACCCCTGTGCATTGCTGGGTGTGACCCAAAAAGATAAATAAATAAATAAATAAATAAATAAAAAGAGTATCAGGAATAAAATTAACATCACTGGCAATCACACGGTTTCTGCATAACCAGAATTTGGGGTCAAGGACAGACCGTCGCCTCCTTGAGGGGATAGCCGCGTTGACGGAGTGCCCCTTGGCTGAGGGGCTCACTTAGCCCTGGGTGTTGTGCAGTGGGCAGGCAGCGTTCCTTCCCCAGAGCTAGGGGCGTGCTGGGGTTGGGGGAGTAATGGAGCTCCCTGGAGCACACATCCGGCCCCGGATTTGCTCCCCAGCGCAGCCCGCGGTGGCCCTGGCGGCTCCGGGATGTCCCAGAGCAACCCACGGACACTTTTGGAACCCTCCTGCTGCGTCTCGCAGCAGCCCACCAGGAGGAGGAGCAGCGGCCAAGGCGGCCTCCCTCCTCCTCCCCCTCCTGCGCCTCAGAGGCTGAGACGAAGGACCCGGGCCCTCCCTCTGCCGGCCGCGCCTCCAGCCCAGCTGCCCAAAGGGCCTCTCTCTGCTTTCCACGGACGGAGGCCTGGCGTGGGGTGGGGGGGCGCCGGGAGTGAGCGTTAAGCAGAATGACGGCCCCCACCCCTCTGGCCGCGTGTTCTCCCAGAAGCCAGGACAGACGTGACAGCAGATGCCAGCCGGGTGCGTCACTGGCCGCCTTCAGCCCTGTTTTCAGATCATCACGGGGGGGATCTGATTCCCGGATAAGCGGAGCTCAGGGAAGCCACCGCGTCAAGTCACCAGGCCCGGGGGTCAAGTCCCCACAGCCGGGGAAGAGGCAGCTGCGTGCACCGCCTGGCCCCGGGTCCCGGGAGGCCCCTTGCTGCCAGCTGCAGTGTCCTCAGAGAACGCTCTGACTCTGTGGCCTGAGAGCTGAGCTGCCCAGCCAGGGAAGTTGCCAGCGCTGCCCCTCCCCCCCAACCACCTGCCGCCGCCACTGTCCCGGGAGGCCCAGACGCCCTCCAGAAGCTGCCTGGATGACTGTTCCCCATGGTGGCTCCTAATCTTTTGTTTGTTTGTTTGTTTGTTTTGGGTCACACCTGGCGATGCACAGGGGTTACTCCTGGCTCTGCACTCAGGAATCACCCCTGGCAGTGCTCAGGGGACCATATGGGATGCTGGGATTTGAACCCAGGTCGGCCATGTGCAAGGCAAACGCCCTACCCGCTATGCTATCACTCCAGCCCTGTGGCTCCTAATCTTGAACCCCGAAGGGCCACTCTGGAACCCGCTGCTGAAGGTCAGGAAGGGGAGAGTAGGACAGGGACAGCAGGCCACCGCCAGCCATGGTCTGCATGGCCCCGCCCCCAGGAAACCCCCCAGCACTGTCTCACCTGGAGGCCTGCCCTTCTTTCCTTTTTTGTTTTTTTTTTCTTTTTGGGTCACACCCAGCGATGCTCAGGGGTTACTCCTAGCTCTGCACTCAGGAATCACTCCTGGCAGTGCTCGGAGGACCCTGTGGGATGCTGGGAATTGAACCCAGGTCAGCAGCGTGTAAGACAAACACCCTACCCGCTGTGCTATCACTCTAGCCCCTTCTTTCCTTTTTTTGGGGGGGTCACACCCATTGATGCACAGGGGTTACTCCTAACTCTGCACTCAGGAATTACTCCTGGCAGTGCTCGGAGGACCCTATGGGATGCTGGGAATTGAACCCAGGTCAGCAGCGTGTAAGACAAACACCCTACCCGCTGTGCTATCACTCCAGCCCCTTTTTTCCATCCTTCTTTCCTTCCTTTCTTCCTTCTTTTCATCTTGGGCTACACCCACTGGTGTTCAGGGCTTACTCCTGACTCAGTGCTCAGGAATCCTGCCCAGTGGTGCTCAGGGGACCATGTGCTGTGTCAGAGTGGAACCCCGGTTGACCACGTGCGAGGCAAATGCCTTACCCATCCCCAGCCCTGGAGGGCTGGTTTTTATTTCCTCCCTTTTGTCCCCCGCATCAAATCCTGGACAGAAACTGAGACTGTCGTGATGCCCAGCGATGCCGGGTCATGTTTTAGAGCAAGGGCCAGAGAGATGGTACAGCGGACTGGGGCATTTGCCTTGCACACGGCCCACCTGAGTTTGACCGCTTCCATCCCAGGTGGTCCCTTGAGCCTTCCAGGGGCGATCCCTGAGCCCAGAGCCAGGAGTAAGCTCTGAGCACCACCAGGTGTGACCCCCAAAACAAAAATGAAGCAAGACCTGCTGTTTGGAAGCGCGGGCACATCTGAACTCTCTGCCCGTGCGCCCCACCCCCATCCTGTCCACTGCTGTTATTTCCCCATCCACCGGCCTGAGAGTGGCGATGGCCCTGACCGCCCCATCGGGGAGTCGCCAAGGGGCCTCCATGGCACCTCACGGGGCTGAGGTCAGAGGGCAGAGCTGAGGCAGCCTTTCCGGGGGTTGCTCCTGTGCCAGCTGGGCTTCCTGCCCTTTTATTCCTCTGGGTAGCCCGTCCGCTCACCTGACGGACATGTAGCACCCTCTCCCACCCCCGGGGGTCGGCGGATAGCCACCTCTCTGGCCTCTGATACTTAGAAAAAAGCTAGAGTTCTGTTGATCAGGAAGCGAGTTCGGGGCCGGAGCAGGGGTACAGCGGGGAGCTCGGGCATATGCCAGGCTCACAGCCCACCCCGGCACCACGTATGGCCCCTCGAGCCTGCCAGGAGTGATCCCTGAGTGCAGGACCAGGAATAAGCACTGAGCATCGTGGTGTGCCACCCACCCATCGCCGTACACACATACACACACACACACACACACACACACTGTCACTGTCATCCTGTTGCTCATTGATTTGCTCGAGCGGGCACCAGTAATGTCTGTATTGTGAGACTTGTGACTGTTTTTGGCATATCGAATACACCACAGGGAGCTTGCCAGACTCTGCCATGTGGGCGGGATACTCTCAGTAGCTTTCAGGGCTGTCCGAGAGGGGTGGGGGAATTGAACCCGGGTAGGTCGCATGCAAGGCAAACACCCTATCCACTGTGCTATCGCTCCAGCCCCCCCACACACACACTTTTTTTTTTTTTTTTTTTGCTTTTTGGGTCACACCTGGCGATGCACAGGGGTTACTCCTGGCTCTGCACTCAGGAATCACCCCCGGTGGTGCTCAGGGGACCATATGGGATGCTGGGAATCAAACCCGGGTCGGCCACGTGCAAGGCAAATGCCCTCCCCCCCTCCCCCCACACACACACATTTTTTAAGCCGGCTCACTGGAGCATAGTGCAGCAGGGAGGGCACTGACCTTGCACATGGCCAACCAGAGTTCGATTCCCAGCCCCCCACGTATGGTCTCCCGAGGACCACCAGGACTAAGCACCACCGATGTTTAGAGTAGAGGGGAAGAGTGTTTGTCACAGAAGGTGCCCTCTGAGAGATTTGTTCTTGAACTCAGTGCTGTCGCCGGGAGAGGGAAGCCGGTTCCTCCTCCCGCTGCCCTTGGAGGGAAGGCTGTGGGGTGTGGCAGGGGGATGCAGACAGGAGTGCACACGAGGGCTCGAGGGGGGGCGCCCTGCCTGCCTCCCCCGCCCCGCCCCCGTGCAGGGGAATTTCTGCTCCGGGGTCCTCATTAGGAGGCCTTCCTGAGCTACCGGGGCTCTGCCTGGCTGTACCTGGAATTTCCTTCCTGTGCTGGAGGGACCGCTGAACTTTGGAGCCATTTATTGGGTCATTAAAAACAACTACCAGCCTTTTTTTTTTTTTAATTAAGTATTAACTTGGTGCCAGATGCCCTGCTAGCAGAGATCACTGCCGTATACCCCACAGGGCAGACACAGCGCCCTCCCTCACTCTGCTGTCCCTCCCCTCTGGGATGGGGCAGCCCCCTTAGTAGTCCTGAGCTTCTGGTGACATGGGGACTCCTGCCAGTCCCCCAGGCTTGTCACAGAGACCCTGAGGAGGGCCAGATGACGCCACACCACTGCTGATGCCAGCTCCCCCTCTCCCCTGCCTTTGTCAGCAGGGCCTTGCCAAGAAGGGTTGAGGCAGGGCCTGAGCGATAGCACAGTGGGGAGGGCGTTTGCCTTGCACGTGGCCGACCTGGGTTCAATCCCCAGCATCCCATATGGTCCCCTGGGCACCGCCAGGGGTCATTCCTGAGTGCAGAGCCAGGAGTAACCCCTGTGCATCGCCAGATGTGACCCAAAAAGCACAGAAAAAAAAAAAAAGGGTTGAGGGCCAGGGAGGGCTTCGGGTTCTCAGTTTCTCAGCACTTTGCTTCATGGCGGTGGGGGAGGGGCGGGAGCGGGGAGGAATGTTAAAATAGACGAGTCCAGAGAGATAGTGTATGGGGATAAAGGACAGGTTTAGTCTCCGGCACTCAGTGGTCCCCCCCCAGCCGCACAGAGCGTGGCCTTCAAAGTAAAAAAATCTCAGTAACACAGAAGCACGGCCCCTCCTTGGGGGGGGCAGCTCTGCCCCTTTGAGATGTGCCTCGCCGCCCTGCGAAAGAAGAGAAAGCGGGGGCCGGAGTGATAGCACAGCGGGTAGGGCGTTTGCCTTGCAAGTGGCCGACCCGGGTTCGATCCCCGGCATCCCATATGGTCCCCCGAGCACCGCCAGGAGTAATTCCTGAGTGCAAAGCCAGGAGTGACCCCTGAGCATCTCTGGGTGTGACCCAAAAAGCAAAAAAAAAAAAAAAGAGAAAGTGGGCTGGGAGAGAGCACAGGAAGGACAGGCTCATCTCAGGTACCACACCAGGATCTCCAGAGCACTGCCAGGTGGGGCCCAACCACACATGCACGCGCACACACACACACACACACACATATACACACATGCACATACACACACGCACGCACGCACAAAGAGCCGAAGAGCGAGTTGCTGTTAATGTCAAGCCCGATTCTCTTTTTTATTTTTTGCTTTTTGAGTCACACCCAGCAATGCACAGGGGTTACTCCTGGCTCTGCACTCAGGAATCACTCCTGGCGGTGCTCAGGGGACCCTATGGGATGCTGGGAATCGAACCCGGATCGGTCACGTGCAAGGCAAACAAGCGCCCTACCCACTGTGCTGTTGCTCCAGCCCCACCCCCACCCCCGATTCTCTTGTAGCGAGGAGCTTGGCCTCATCTGACCTAGCTGAGCAGGCGGCCCGGAGCCCTTGACAGATCTCTCAGGGGGCACCTTGGCGGCGTGCAGGGCCATGGGGGGCGTTGATCTGGGAGTTTGTACCGGATGGGCCTGTCTGGCAGAGCGAGCCAGGCTGGGCAGCAGGAGCAGCACAGCACGGTCGCCTCCTGGAAGCTCATACCCTGCTCTTTGCCTTCTTGTTTCCGCGTCTCTCGAAAGGCAGGTGCCTGTTGCGAATGGCGGAAGCCCCAAGAGCCCATTCTAACTACATTTTCTCCCAGTTTGAGGTGTTTGTTTGGTTTTTGGTTTTTTTTTGGACAGAGTCTTGCTGCTGTGGTCAGGTAAGAGCTTAGGCCCCTTGAGCCCAGCGGGGAGTTGCAGGGTGAAACGAAGCGCGGCCCTGGGTTCCATCCCTGATGCCAGACAGCAATAACAGAGAGTTCCCGCACTCTCACCCCTCGCTGCCCGCCCCTCCAGAGATGCCCAGGCTCTGTGCCCGGTGCCCTGTGGGCCAGAGGACCTAGACAACACTCTGAGGGGCACGTGATCTCCTGAGGGGTGCTGGGGGCACCCGCAGGCCGAGCTCTCCCCATCGTCTCAGCCAGCCGCGCGGGCGGTTGGATGCAGTGCTGGTGAGAGTGGGGGTGTCTCCAGAGCAACGCCCAGTGATGCTTGATGGGCCTTCCGGGCATGCCTAGCGACGCAGGGCCTGGGGCACAGACACGGCGAGCACACCCTAGCCACGGTGCCATTCTCCCGGCCCCTAGACAGTGTTAGCGCTGCTTCCTCTACTTCCCAGGGTTTCATGATTCTAGGGTACTGGTAGTCGAGGGGTTCTGTTTATTTGGCAGTGAAGAAAGCATGCAGCCAATTTATTATTTACAGAAAGATTTCTTGAATAACAGCTCTATTTTTTTCTTATTCTATTTCAATTTTTTTTTCTTTTTGGGTCACACCCAGCGATGCTCAGGGGTTACTCCTGGCTCTGCACTCAGGAATTACTCCTGGCAGTGCTTGGGGGACCCTATGGGATGCCGGGGATCGAACCCGGGTCGGCCGCGTGCAAGGCAAACGCCCTACCCACTGTGCTATCATCTATTTCAAATTTTTATCTGTATCGAGCTATTCACGATAATCTAGTCACTGTATCCCTGTCATCCCGTTGCTCATCGATTTGCTCGAGCGGGCACCAGTAACATCTCCATTGTGAGACTTGTTGTGACTGTTTTTGGCATATCGAATACACCACGGGGAGCTTGCCAGGCTCTGCCGTGCGGGCGGGATACTCTCCCTGATCCTTATCTCTACCGTCCTTGGCTGTTAGTCTCCCATTCTATTACTTTATATTTGATGCGGTGTTGCTAGGCCAGGTCGGTGCCCTGCAGCCCCTCGAGCTCAGAGAGGGCTAGCCTTATCACAGTCGAGCCCAGAGAGGGCTAGCCTTATCACAGTCGAGCCCAGAGAGGGCTAGCCTTGTCACAGTCGAGCCCAGAGAGGGCTAGCCTTATCACAGTCGAGCCCAGAGAGGGCTAGCCTTGTCACAGTCGGTGCCCAGTTGAGGATGGGCCGTTCTGCAAGTCCACTGGTCTAGGCCCCTCCCCCGAGCTAGTGTCATGGAAAACAAACCCAAGACTAAAGAAGAAACAGACACCGTGTGTGGGATTGTTGAATCTGAATGAAATAAATAAATAAATAAATAAATAAATGAAAGTTACAAGAGGAATTTTCAGGACCCAGAGGAAGAGCCAAGCACGGACTGCCTGCTGGTGACTGCTGTCGCCTTGGTGTGCTGACAGCGTCCTGAGCGTGTAGGAAAATGACCCCGGGAGTGGGTCCTTTGTACAGAGCCGTACAGAGATGGCCGGGCGTGTCTGGAGCTTAATTACAAATTGCCTGCAAAGCGGGCGCAGACCACACCAAACACACCACCGCCAGCACACTCGCATTCCGGGCAGATGTGGCTCCCTCAGCGTTTGGGGGGTCCGGGTGAGGGGTCGCCCGGGTTCCTTGTTTTCTTTCTGTCTTCCCTGGGAACCGAAACTTTTTTCCAAAGGAAACGTACATTGAACATGTCTAGGAGAGTCTGCGGTTCTCGTCTCCCTTGAAAAGACTCAGTCTCCCCCCCCCCCCGCCCCTCCTGGGGGGCTCCCCAGGGACTCGCAGGCTCCTGTCCTCTGCGCAGCTCGTCATTAAGGCGGCAGTGTCTGAGTATCAGTGTTGGTGGCAGAGCTGGGGACAAAGGACCACGGTCATGGGGGAGGGAGGGGAAACACCTCTGGGCACAGGCAGTGCTGGAAAACTCATAAAAATCTTTCCTGGCTGCAGAGTGTACTGTGGGGCTGGGTGGCGGTCACTCGGCAGAGTTGGCCGGCCGGCATTCAGAGCAGGGTCAGGGGTCAGGGCGATGCTCAGAGAGCAGGAGCCAGGGCTTAGCTTGCTGGACCCCTAGCGTTGATGCCCAGCAGCAAGCTGGCGTCGTTCTTAAGCACTACAGAGATGGCAAGGGGGAGGGGGGAGGGGGGAGGGTACCACTAACTGTAGCACTGTAGCACTGTCATCCCGTTGTTCATCAGTTTGCTCGAGCGGGCGCCAGTAACGTCTCCATTGTGAGACTTCTTGTGACTGTGTTTGGCATATCGAATACGCCACGGGGAGCTTGCCAGGCTCTGCCGTGCGGGCGGGATACTCTCAGTAGCTTGCCGGGCTCTCCGAGAGGGGCGGAGGAATCGAACCCAGGTCAACTGCGTGCAAGGCAAACGCCCTACCCACTGTGCTATGGCTCCACCGCTACCTAAATACCCAAATTAAGCAAAATAAAGTGCAGGGTTCTGAGGTCAACCCAAGGTGCATAAGCTGAGTCTTCGGCCTATTTCCTGTGTCACTCAGACTGGGACAGAGCCTTCCTGAGCACTGCAGCCCGAGAACCCCCGTCCCGTCCTGTGTGCCGACCCTTCCGAAGGTCGAGCCCTGGGCGACAGATTCAGAACTCGGGTTCTTCGTCCCCCGGCAGCCTCCCCGCTGTGCGTCTCCCAGGAGCAGTCAGACGCTGGCCGGTGGTGGATCTTCCCTTCCTGGGGGCGGGGCTGGGGGAGCACTGCCTCGCAGTAACCTCCACTTGTCCCCCAGGTAAGTTCGAGGACCGGGAGGACCGTGTGCCCAAGCTGGAGCAGATCAACAGCATGCGGGTCGCGGGCTGCCACGGCTTCACGCTCACCCGGCAGGAGCTGCTGAGCACGGAGCTGCTGCTCCTGCAGGCCTTCCGCTGGGACCTCAGCCTGCCCACGCCCGCCCACTTCCTCGACTACTACCTCCTGGCCTCCGCCGGCCAGAAGGACCACCACTGCCACAGCTGGCCCGCAGCCTGTCCCCGCAAGACCAAAGAGTGCCTCACGGAGTACGCTTACTACTTCCTCGAGGTCACCCTGCAAGGTGGGGGCCCCGGGGAGGGGCGGGTCGACCTGTCCCGCCCTCTTGGGGGTGGGGTGAGGGGGGCTGAGGGGGGCGGGACCGGTTGGCACTCAGGGAATTCAGTCACAGCCAACCCCCCACAGCACAATCCAGCCCATGTCACGGGGAAAAGGAGGGACAAGGATGTGTGTGTGTGTGTGTGTGTGTGTGTGTGTGTGTGTGTGTGTGTGTGTGTGACCGGTACCGTGTAAACAGCAGCTGGTACCTTCCAAGGTCACAGCTCACTCGGCCGTGGTTCTTAGGGAAGCCTGAAACATAGCTCAGACTGAACGGCAGGTCGCAGGCCAGTCACTCCGGAAGAGGCCCAGATAGGGTCCCAGGTAGGGGATTGTGTTTGCGTCTGCTGTAGCCATTAGATGCCCCACTTTTAGGGTCTTGTATTCGAGTCTCGCTCTTCAATCCAGGTATTGAGTGAACTGTTGGAGCAGACACACTGTGGAGATGCCCTGCCCTAAAGCAGAGGTTCTGGGTCGCAGTGTCCACTCCTGGGAGCCTGGCCTGCCCTCACCAGCTACCAGCACCCGACTGCAGTGCTGTGCCTTCATTGGCTTTTTTTTTTTTCTTTTTGGGTCACACCCGGTGATGCACTCCTGGCTCTTCACTCTAGAATTACAACTGGAGGTGCTCAGGGGACCATATGGGATGCTGGGATTCGAACCCGGGTCGGCCGCGTGCAAGGCAAACATCCTACCTGCTGTGCTATCGCTCCAGCCCCATTCATTGGCTATTTTTTTTCTTTTTTTGCTTTTTGGGTCACACCTGGCAATGCTCAGGGGTTACTTCTGGCTGGGCACTCAGGAACCACCCCTGGCGGTACTCAGGGGACCATATGGGATGCTGGGATTCAAATCTGGGTCGGCCTCGTGCAAGGCAAACGCCCTTCCCGCTGTGCTATCGTTCCAGCCCCCTCATTGGCTATTTTTAACCTCAAAACCAGGGTACATGGAAATCAGACCCGTGTCAAACTTCAAGGAGGGGCTGGAGTGATAGCACAGCGGGTAGAGTGTTTGCCTGGCATGCGGCCAACCCGAGTTCAATCCCCAGCATCCCATAGGGTCCCCCAAGCACCACCAGAAGTAATTCCTGAGTGTGGAGCCAGGAGTCACCCCTGAGCATAGCTGGGTGTGGCCCCACCCCCCCCCAAAAAAAGAGAGAGATGAAGGAACTTCCCGAGGTCACTGCCGCGGCCTGAGTCTCATGGTTTTAATTCGAGACTGTCCTGATGCCACTCCGCCTGGCTCAGACTCCCAAAGGCAGGCTCGGGAGGACTGGAAACTCCTTGGGAGGACTGGAAACTCCCAGCCTGGCTGCTCGTTGCAGCTCTGTCTGTGCTGTGTTTGTCAGTCACGCATCCCTAAAGGGGGATCGAGGGTTGATTCCTCAAGAGAGCTGAGTCAGATACCAGTGTGAGTTATGAATGTCAGGTTCTCGGTCACTCAGACGCTCTGTGTTGATGCTGTGATGAACCACGCTCTGTTGCTGTGAGCTCATTGCCTACAGCCATGCTGGAAACAGCAGCCTTTAAATAGTGTCACTCACCCCCCAGGACCGAAGGGAAAAACGGATGTTCTCAGATTCTGTTCCGAGGCCATCAGCAAGCCCCTGGGAGCCCCCTGGAAACCAGGATTGAGACTTTGAAAAAAAAAACATTGCTTTAAAAGGTTGACCTTAGGAGCTGGAGCAATAAATAGCACAGCGGGTAGGGCATTTGCCTTGCACACAACCAACCCGGGTTCAGTTCCCAGCATCCCATAGGGTCCCCCAAGCACCACCAGGAGTAATTCCTGAGTGCAGAGCCAGGAGTGACCCCTGTGCATCGCCGGGTGTGACCCAAAAGCCAAAAAAGAAAAAAAAAAAAACAGGTTGACCTGAGAAATTCTCAAGGTGTATAGGACTGAAAGATGAAACTTTGTGACATTTAAATTTTGCTTTTTCAGACCATGTTTTCTACAAATTCCAGCCTTCTGCAGTTGCTGCAGCCTGCGTTGGCGCTGCTAGGATTTGCCTTCAGCTCTTCCCCTACTGGACCAGAGACCTTGAGAGGATCTCAAGCTACTCCCTGGAACATCTCAGCACATGCCTTGAAATCCTGCTCGTGTGAGTTCCTCACTTACCCTTCCATGCTCCTGAAATTGGAGGTTCCCGTGTTCTTAAGGCCCGCCTCTGGCAGTATGCCCAGGTCCAGGGTTTCACTCCCCAGCTGGTATTTCCTTCAGAAGTGGCCTACAGGGACTGGAGCGATAGCGCATCGGGTAGAGCATTTGCCTTGCATGCGGCTGACCCGGGTTCGATTCCCAGCATCTCATATGGTCCCCCGAGCACCATCAGGGATAATTCCTGAGGGCATGAGCCAGGTGTAACCACTGAGCATCGCCGGGTGTGACCCCCCCAAAAAAGCAAACAATAAAAGAAGTGGCCTACAGCGGCCAGTGGCCTCTGGTAGAATTAGTGATTGTGGGTTGCTCCTTCCTATTTTGAGTAGCTTTTGGGGGTTGCATTTGGTTGTTTTGGGGCCACACATGACAGTGCTCACGGGGACCATAAATTGCTAGAGAATCAAACCCAGGCATGCATGTAGCCCTCTGAACTATCGCTCTGCCTCTGGGATGCATTTTTTTGTTTATTTGTTTTTGTTGGTTGGGGGTGGGGGGCACCTGGCAAAGCCCAGGGTTCCTCCTGGCTCTGCACTCAGGAATTTCTCTTGTCGGCGTTCGGGGACCCGATGGAGTGCTGGGCTCAAACCCAGGTCAGCTACATGCAAGGCCAGCTCCCTCCCCACGGTGCTGTCTCTCCAGCCCACTGTATTGCATCTTTAATAACTTGGGGGGTTTCAGGGGAAAGTTGGGCCCCTCCCAGTGGTATTCGGAGGCTTTTCCTGGCTCTGTGCTCAGGAGTGACCCCTGGCAGTGCTTAGAGGACAGTATGTGGTGCTGAGGACTTGAACCAGGCTCTGTAGGATGCAAGGCAAACATTTTTTCTTTCTTCCTCTCTCGCTTTCTCTATCACTTTCTTCCTTCCTTCCTTCCTTCCTTCCTTCCTTCCTTCCTTCCTTCCTTCCTTCCTTCCTTTTCTTTCTTTCTTTCGTTCTTTCTTTCTTTCTTTCTCTCTCTCTTTCTTCCCTCCCTCCCTCCCTCCCTTCCTTCCTTTCTCTCTTTCTTTCTTTCTCCCTTTCTCTTTCTCTCTCTTTCTCTTTCTTTCTTTCTTTCTTTTCTTTTTTTCTCTCTTTCTCTCTTTCTTTTTTCTTGTTTTTGTGCCATAAACTTGTGGTGCTCAGGCCTTATATCTGACGGTGCTCAAGGGACCATATTGGGGTGCCGGGGATCAAATTCAGGTTTGCCGGGGCTGGAGCAATAGCACAGCGGGGAGGGCGTTTGCCTTGCACTCGGCCGACCCGGGTTCGATTCCCAGCATCCCATAGGGTCCCCTGAGCACTGCCAGGAGTAATTCCTGAGTGCAAAGCCAGGAGTAACCCCTGTGCATCGCTGGCTGTGACCCCCCCAAAAAAAAATCAGATTTGCCACATGCGAATAATGCTCCCTACTCGATATAGTGTCTCTCCCGCCCAAGGCAAGCACTTCAGGCCCTGCACTATCTCCCCAGCCCCTGGTTTCATCTCTTTAAACTTGGGGACATGTGGTTTGAGCCCACACAGCAGTCTCGGGCGCTCTTCCTAGGCTCTGTGCTTAGAAGGGACTCCTGGCACCTCACCGGGAATGCTGGTGCCAAGAGTCACTTCTGACAGTGCTCAGAGAACACCGGTGCCAGGAGTCACTTACGGCGCCAGGGTTGGTAGGAGGCAAGGCAGATGCCATGACCCCCGCACTATCTTCCAGCCTGTGGCTTTCATTTCTAAGATGACGGAAGGAGAAAGAAGTAGATCCCCGTGTGGTCCCTTAATGCTGGGCTGAGTCACAGGGACTTGGGGACCTCAGAGGAGGTGGCGTTTCCCGGAGGCCCTCGCTCTCTTAGCTGCTGTCCCCAGATGCAGCCGCGAAGCTGGCTTCTTAGTTGTGCCCGGAGCCCTTCCGTCCCCATTGGCTGAGCTGGGACTGAGCCGCGGTGGCCCACTCGGGCCTTGGAAGTTATTGTCGGGGCGCGTAGAGAGGGACACCCCACTGGGGACTATAAGAATCAGGTGCGTGGGGCTGGAGTGACAGCACAGCGGGTAGGCATTTGCCTTGCACGCGGCCGACCCGGGTTCGATTCCCAGCATCCCATATGGTCCCCTGAGCATCGCCAGGAGTGATTTCTGAGTGCAGAGCCAGGAGTAACCCCTGTGCATCGCCGGGTGTGACCCAAAAAGAAAAAAAAAAAAAAGCAGGTGCGGGTGTGACTCGGGCCCTGCATACGCCTGGAGGGTCTCTGAGGCAACACTGAGCAGGCCGGGTGCTCGGGCAAGGCCCAGAGGCAGCCCCGGAGCCCCTGGGGTCGCTCACAGTGCCCCCCGGCGGGCGGGGGCACACGAGGGTCGGCTCAGTGCTGTCACGTGTACCGAGCCTTACCCTGGGTGCCCTTCCCTTTCAGGGCCTACGACAACATCCTCAAGGACGCCGTCGCCTCCAAGAGCCAGGCCCTGGCAGTGGTGCCCGGCGCGGCCGCCAGCCACTCGCAGGTGCTGCTGCAGGCGCCCGCCTTCCCCGCCGCCGGCCCGCAGGCGCCCCCGGCCCTGCTGCCCCCGCAGGCCCCGGGGCAGGACCTGTGCTGGGCCTACTGGGACGCGCTGCAGGCCCACCGCGCAGGCGGCGGCGGCTCGTACCCCACCCTCCCGCCCCTGGACGTGGGGCCCGTGCCCCTGCCCCCGTCGCTGCGCGTGCAGATGGCCGTGGCCGCCGAGGGCAGGCACTGCCTCGCCCACCCCTACGGAAGCCGCCACGTCGGCGGGAGCCGCACGTTCCCCGCAGGCTGTTTTGACAAGTAGAGACAGTGTGGGGCAGGGGGTGCAGGGGTGCGGGGGACCCCTCCGGAGCCGGGGGCTCCGCAGAGCCCCTCACTACCCTCCGACAGGGCGGGGGCGGGGAGAGTTTTCAAAAGGAGACTCGCACAGAGCCAATTAGTATCAGCCCTGCCCGCCCCCCCCCAACACGCCTGGGACAGCCCTTCTGCACTGTGACCTGGGCATGGGGGGGGCAGCAAGAAAGGGCCCCGGGGCTGGGGGCCCACCTCGACCCTAGTCCACCGGCAGATCGGATTTCTTCGCTCGTGGCATGCTCATGGCGATGATGTGGCCAACCCCGAGGAGGGGCCCAGGTGGCTTCTCTCTTGCCGTGGCCACACACACACACACACACGCGCGCGCGCGCGCGCGCGCGCGGGAACAAGCCTGTGCCTTGGCTTGGTTGACGCGGTTGACAGTCCTCTCGCCTTTGCTGCCCACCGGGAAGCTTTCGGGGCCTGCCAGCTGCTGCCGCCGCTCCCTCCGTGACCCTCCGTGACCCTCCGTGACCCTCCGTGACCCTCCGTGACCCAGCTCCGTGGCCCTCCGTGACCCTCCGTGACCCAGCTTTCTCCTCAAGCTGACTTGTTTACATGCCGCATCAGGGATTTGGTGATACTTGAAAACTCCTTAGGAGAAAGACACGTTGGTGGCCACACCGCCCGTCCTGAGCCGGGGCTTGGGGGGGTGGGGGTGGGGGGTTGGGAAACACTTAACTCGGTTGTATCTGTCTGGCCGTGGGGGACCGCGCCCTTGCCCAGACGTAGGATTGGAGGGACCAGTTCCCCAGCTCTTGGTTCCAGAAGATTCTACGCCGTGGATACTGTATTCACCTGGAGGACCTGGATCACCCCCCGCCCCCGACATACACACACCCCGAGGAAAATGATGGTTGAAAAAGCAGACGGACGTTTGAAACCAGCGACCCCAGACGCCGTCCATGCCTGCTGACCGCGGGGAGGTGGAGCCCCACCCCGGGAAGAGTGGGGCCCTGTCCCACGCCGGCCGGCCGAGAGAAGGCTCTCAGGAAGCCCGTGCTCCCATGTGCAATATGTTTCCTTCTCCCCGGCAGCCCCGCACGCTGCTCCTGCGGCCGTGGGCTCCCGCCGGCCCAGCAGAACCCGGAGAAGCTCAGAGCGGAGCCGGGGCCGGGGGCGCAGTTCTTCGGGGTGTGGGAAGAACTTGTGGCTTTCTCGACTCGCCGGCCAGCCCCGACGCCGCGTCGGGGCCGTCCGTCCGTGGGTTGGATCCGAAGGTGACTTGCCCCGCGGGAGGGGCCCCAGCGCAGGGAGCGGGCGGGCAGGGGCCTGTCGCCGGAGCGTGGGACCTGCACGTGGTTTGTTTCTCTCTTGGCTCTTCGCCAACCTCCTTTTTTTTTCAAAAATGTTTAAACAATGACTTTTATTTCTTTAGTCACTGTACTTTTTTTTTTTCCTTTGTGGCGTGGGTCCACCCTTGGCAGTGAGTCGGGGGTCGGAAGCTGGGGGTCCCGCAGGCAAAGCGTGTGCTCCAGCCCTTCGAGCTGTCTCCCTGGACCCCAACCTCTTTATTTATGTGCAACCCGTTTGTATTCCAAGTTGCTATTGTTGTTGTAGCTGTCTGTTCCGGGGCCGGGGAACCTCACAGTCCACCTGCTCCCGGGAAAAGACACCCCACCCCACCCCAACACACACACACACAATAAACACATCACCTACTCCTGTGTCTTAGTTCTCTTCCCGAGTCCGTCTCCCTCCCCGGTGTCCGTGGACTGAGGGGGTGGGGGCAGGAGGGTGGGCACGGCAGGACTGGGTTCTCTCTGCCTTCCGTGTGAGAGCTGACCTCCCCGCACTCCCGGACGGTCGGGGTCCCCTCCCCGTAGGAAGAGAAACATTGATCTGTGCAGTGAGAGAAAAATAAAGACGTTCTGGTCCCAGCAGTCAGGCAAGCGTCTGCCTCGCAGCTGTGGAGCTCTGGGTTCCCGCCCAGCCCTGCGGAGAAGCAGAAGTTTGCTGAAGGACTTGGCTCGCACTTGGCGGGTTCGGGGCCAGTGGGGGACGGCAGGAGGCTGGGAATTCAGGTACGAGTTGTTGCAGGGGACTCCAGGTCTGTCAGTGAGCTCGAGACGCGGGCAGGAGTCCCGGGTCACAGTCTCTGGAGCTGAATTCCTTCCCCAGGAAACCGCCTAAGACCCAGCAGACGGGCCGGAGGCAGTAAGGAAGGTGATGTCCACATGCGACTCTTACGGAAGCTAATGGGAAGCTAATCGTCACTTACAACCGCTGGGTTGTCGCAGATCTGTCCTCACCCTGTTGGGACGACCCCTTTGCCTTCTCCACAGCTTCTAGGCCGTCCAAAATACTCTCGCCGGCTGCTCTCCTTGGCTTGATGACTGTGCCTGAGCCACCACCTGTCCTCATACAGTGCCGTGCGTGGTGAGGGGCCACTGAGGCCACGGGCACATTTGTGCAGTGTTTGTGCAGAGCAGGAAGGTGCTCACCTCCTGTCTTGTCTTTGGTTTTCTGTTGGTCTGCAGGCCACCCCCAGCCATGCTCAAGGCTGACTCCTGGCTTACTCCTGACCCTGCAGGCAGGGATCACCCGGGCCAGGCTCAGGGGGGTCATCTGGAATGCTAGGAACTGGGCCTGGGTGGGCCCGATGCCAAGCAAGCGCCCTCCCCGCTGTACTGTCACCCTCGGTGCCTCCAGCCCAGCCAGCTAGTGTTTTATAAAAGCTGTCCCTTTGGGGGCTGGAGCGATAGCACTGCGGGGAGGGCGTTTGCCTTGCATGTGGCCGACCCCGGTTCAATTCCCAGCATCCCATATGGTCCCCTGAGCACCGCCAGGGGTAATTCCTGAGTCCAGAGCCAGAAATAACCCTTGAGCATCGCCAGGTGTGACCCCCCCCCCAAAAAAAAAAGCTTTCCCTTTCTCTGTATTTTAAAGGCCAGAGAATTGGGGCAGGGAAGCTGCCAAGGGCAACCCTGCTGCAGAAGGAGCTCGTGTGCCGACCTGGGAGGGGACAGCCACGCCGTCTGCACCACAGTAGAGGGGCTGGAAGCTGCTGAAGTTTCGGTGGCATTCCCTACTGCCACCCCACTGCTTGGCGGATAAGAAATACGGGTTCAGGGGCTGGAGCGATAGCACAGCGGGGAGGGCGTTTGCCTTGCACACAGCCGACCTGAGTTCGATTCCCAGCATCCCATAGGGTCCCCCAGCACCGCCAGGGGTAATTCCTGAGTGCAAAGCCAGGAGTAACCCCTGAGCATCGCCGGGTGTGACCCAAAAAGAAAAAAGAAATACGGGTTCATCAAAGAAAGGAGCTGCTGGGGCAGGCTGGGGCTCAGTGACGGAACCTTCACTCCTTGCAAGTGTGAAGCCCCGGGTTCTACCTCTGTCTGGTGCTGCATAAAAAGGAAAAAAGCCTGCTGGTATTTGGTGTTTGTGCCTCTAGTTGAGCAGCAAGCGGACAGGACAGAGATCTTGCCCCTGACACATCCCCGCAGGGTTCGGGGATTCACACCTGCATCCAGGAAGAGACCCTGAGCCTCCTGTGGGTGCTCCGAGGGACGCTGTAGTGTCCAGAGCCTGGGGAAGAACCTTGCCAGCCACTCTCCTCCCCTGTTCCCAGGACGGCCCCTGTGACTTGAGTTTTTGCCAAAACCATGGCATCTGAGCAAGCTCAAGGCCACATGCCTGCAGGAACCAGGCAGACAGGTGACACAGTGAGGGAACCCAGCTGGGTGATGGGGGAGGGGCTGTGTTGAAATCTGTAGCACTGTAGCACAGTTGCTCATCGATTTGCTTGAGCGGGCACCAGTAACGTCTCCATTGTGAGACTTGTTACTGTTTTGGGCATATCGAATACACCACGGGAAGCTTGCCAGGCTCTGCCATGCGGGCGGGATACTCTTGGTAGCTTGCCAGGCTCTCTGAGAGGGACGGAGGAATCGAACCCGGGTCGGCCACGTTCAAGGCAAACGCCCTCCCCACTGTGCTATTGCTCCAGCCGATACTGTTGAAATCAGTGTCCCCAAAAGGGTCTGGTTTCTCAGCTCTAGCTGTTCTGTACAGACAGAAACCCTAGGTGACCAAACCTTCAGACTTTCAGAGAAACTATCCACACATTCACTGTATCACTGTATCACTGTCATCCCGTTGCTCATCGATTTGTTTGAGCAGGCACCAGTAACATCTCTCATGTTGTTGAGACTTGTTGTTACTGTTTTGGCATATCCAGGCTCTGCCACACGGGCTCGATACTCTCGGTAGCTTGCCGGGCTCTCCGAGAGGGGCGGAGAAATCGAACTCAGGTCGGCCGCATGAAAGGCGAAAGCCCAACCGCTGTGCTGTCGCTCCAGCCCATCCACACTTTAATTATAATTTTTTTTTGGTGGGGGGAGGTGGAGTTGGTGTCTGTGGAGAGAGCACAGCAGCTAAAGTGCTTGCCTTCCATGAGACCAACCGAGGCTCAATCCCCGGCATCCCCTAGGGTCCCCCAGCCCCGCCAGGAGTGATCCCTGAATGCAGAGCCAGGAGTCACCCCCTGAGCATCGCCACGAGTGACCCAAAAGCAAAACAAAAGGAAAATCAGTTTTGTTTTTTTTTCCATTTGATTTTTAAATTAAATTTAGAAGGATGTTTTATACAGTAAAACTCCTTGTAGGCTGGCAGCGCGGGCCGGAGTCCTGCAACCCCTAATTAGAGAGGCAACAGCGTGGGTGCTGAGCTGCTCAGTCCGCCCTTACTCAGATCCCGCGAGAGATGCCGCCCCTGCCCTCAAGTGGGCAGGCCTCGTCCCCGCGCCCGCGCTGCCCTCCAGGTGGACGGCGAGATGGTTCAGGGGTTAAATCCTACGAGGAACATGGCATGCCTCAGCTTGACCTCCCTCCGCCCCGGGTCTCCTTGAGGGAGGGGAGGAACCCCAGGGGTCAGGCTCCTGCTGACCTCGCTCGGGCCAGGAAGTCACTCCCCGGTCCTGACCGGGGGCCCAGAGGTCTCCTCAGCCGCGTGGGTGCGGGCAGGTCATAACCCTCTCGCCTCTTTTGGCTTCACCTGCAAAATGGGAGGGTCGGGCTGGAATCGAGTCTCCCGAGTGCTGCCTGGCCAGGGACACCGGGGGCGGCTTCTTGGTCTCCCGAGTCGGCTTCGGCGGGAGCTGGACAGTCCCTGTCACACGTCCCAGGGGGATGCTCGTCACAGCCAGGGCCAGTCACTCCTCTGCTGCCAAAGAGCAGCCCAGGTGGCCCCAGAAGAGCACCTCGGGCCCCGAGGGACCCTGTGCTCCACCCTGTGCCTGCCTCTCTCCACACTCTCCTTATTTTATTCCTTTGTTCGCTCAGTTAAGTTGGGGGACCACATCCGGCAGTGCTCAGAGGTGACTCCTGCCTCTGTGCTCAGAGTCACCACTGGCAATGCTCAGGGGGGACCATCTTCAAGGCCAGGGGCCAAGTCTGGCCTCCTGTGTGCAAGGCACGCCCTCTGGCCCACGGAGCTGCCTCTCTGCCCTCACGCCACCTCCCCACCCCACCCCCAGTTCCCTTATGACTTTTCTTTTTTTTTTTTTTCTGTCCTCAACATTAGGGCATTTCTTCTCCACCTTTTTTTTTTTTTTTTTGCTTTTTGGGTCACACCCGGCGATGCTCAGGGGTCACTCCTGGCTCTGCACTCAGGAATTACCCCTGGCCGTGCTCAGGGGACCCTATGGGATGCTGGGATTCAAACCCGGGTCAGCCGTGTGCAAGGCAAACGCCCTCCCCGCTGTGCTATCGCTCCAGCCCCTTCTCCACCATTTTTAATGAGGATGCTAAGACTCGGGTCTCTCGGGGCCGGGTTCCACACTGAGGCGTGCCTTCCAAGGGGAGCCACGCGGCCTTGGCGCTGTGAATGACGCACACCCACCTGCACCAAGGCCCAGTCGCCCAGGACTTCACTGCCCCAGGCCCTGCCCCAGGCCCTCAAGGCCAACGCCCCCTGCTACACGCAGGTCAGTCAGGGGCAGCGGGCAGGTGGCACAGCGCCACCTAGTGGTGGTCCTTCCACTCAGCGCTGTGGGGGAGAGGGTTTCTCTGCAGCTTGGGTGGCCTTGGCTGGGGGGGAGGGGCGAAGTGGTCTCCCTGACGGCCTGGGAGGACTCCCAAGGGTTTTGGGGGGAAGTTTCCAAAGCATGACTGTGCATTTCTTTTCTATTTTTTTTAATTTATTTTTTTTAATTTTATTGAATCACCGTGAGATAGTTACAAACTTTCACGTTTGGGTTACAATCACACAATGATCAAACACCCATCCCTCCACCAGTGCACATTCCCCACCACCAATATTCCGGGTATACCCCCCCTTTCCCACCCTCCCCCTGCCTCCATGGTAGACAATATTCCCCATACTCTCTCTCTACTTTTGGGCATCATGGCTTGCAACACAGACACTGAGAGGTCATCGTGTTTGGTCCATTATCTACTTTTGGCACGCATCTCCCATCCCGACTGGTTCCTCCAGCCATCATTTTCTTAGCGATCCCTTCTCTATTCCATCTGCCTTCTCCCCTCCGCTCATGAAGCAGGCTTCCAGCTATGGGGCAATCCCCCTGGCCCTTGTATCTACTGTCCTTGGGTGTCGGCCTCATGTGATGCTACCCTACACTCCACCAATGAGTGCAGTCCCTCTGTGTCTGTCCCTCTCTTTCTGACACATGACTGTGGATTTTTACCTTTTATCTTTACAAAACCCCTTGACCCAGCAAGGGGATTTTTCAACACCCGGAGGAGAGAGAGTCAACCGCCTGACAAACTGATGGAGGGGACATGTCAATGCCTCCCCTCGTGTGATGATGGTGATAAGATGCGGAAGTTGAACGAGAGGGAAGGCAGAGCACAGCCACTCTCTCGGTAAGTACCAGTGTCAGCCCTCTTACAGGGGGAACCCTAGAGGCTCAGAGAGAGGGAGAAACTTCCCCCAGGTGAAAACCTCCACAGAAGTCCCATGGGGCAGTGTCCATACTTAGTCACTGCTGTCCTCCTGCCCCGGGATGCCTCCTTGAAGGATGCCCACAGAACAGAGTCTCTTCTTCTCCCATGGCAGCACTCACCCTACCTGGCTCTGCTGTGTGACCTTGGATGAATCTCTTACCCTCTCTGAGCCTCTGTATTTCTCTAGCTGTGAAATACAGCGTTTAAACTACCTACATTCTAAAGTCCTGAGGTTGCATGGTGTGTAAGAACACCGACCTCAGAATGTCCCCCCGCCGACATTTGGCATTTTTCCTGAAATCCATTTGGAGGTGGAAACCATCTTCCTCTCACTCTCGGGCGCTTGGATTTTCACTTAATTATGATTACTCTCTTTTACTTAGAGACTTATTATCCCAGATCATTATGAGCAATTACCCCGTCTGGAGGGGAAGGAGCAACTCTGCTAGTTTCATTTAATGCTTACCTAGTTCGCTTAATTAGCAATAAGCCTTGGCAAAGGGATGAGATTTATGAGGTCCTGGCCGGCCGGGGGTGTGGCGCAGGGAAGTTCTTTGCGAGGTAAACAGGACGGAGTGAAGGAGGAGGAAGGAAGCAAGCCGGGCTGAGTGGTCCGTGTAGCTGGCCATGTCCCAGCCACGGCTGGCCAGAGGGAGGGAACGCCATGGACCAGGAGGGTCCTTCGGTCATTTTAGTTGGAGGGCCCAGACGCTCTCAGGGGTCACTCCTGGCAGGGTTCAGGGCCCTGTATGGGATGCCAGGGATCAAACCCGGGTCGGCCACATGCAAGGGAAGTGCCCCGCCTGCTGTACTATCGCTCTGGCCCCTCTAGGCTGGAAGGACTTTATTTTATTTTATTTTATTTTATTTTTATTTTTGGGTCACACCCGGCAATGCTCAGGGCTGACTCCTGGCTCTGCACTCAGGAATTACTCCTGGCGGTGCTCAGGGGACCCTATGGGATGCTGGGATTCGAACCGGGTCAGCCCCATACAAGGCAAACACCCTCCCCGCTGTGCCATTGCTCCAGCCCCTGGGAGGACCTTATGAGAGCCAGGTGGCACTTGCGAGGCTCCTGCTGTGTGCCAGTCTCTGCAGGACACTGGGCAGGCCTTGTGTCCAGGCCCATGAGGCTACCAGCATCCCTTGGACGATGTGACTCTCGAGTGTGTGCCCTGCTTTCTGGCAGCCCTGTCCTGATTGATTTTGGGGGGAGCGTGTCTGGCCTTGATGCCACCTGCGGACTCCCCCTGGTTACCAGGGGAGCCTCGGGCTTCTGAGCGGGCCCCCAGCTAGAACCACTGTGGCTGAGCGCCAGGTCTTACATTGTTTCCATCTATTTGTGGCGCACCATACGGACTTTCCGTGATTAGGGGGATAGGAAGTTTCCGCTCACGTAAGTGAACCGTCACGCAGCCGTAGTGCCCAGCTGGACACCAGCTCCTGGGGGCAGAGGGAGTGCAGGGAGACCCTCCAGGCTGGACCCAATCGGGTCCTGCGAGGCACCGCTTGAATGTGAGTGAGAGCCCTTCCCGGCGCAGCGCAGCTCAGAGACCTCACCCCTGACCCCACCCGCTGGCCCAGGCGCCCAGTCCCTCATGGCCCCGATGCCCCTCCCACGCTCTGTGCCAGCGCCTGGACCCATCTCTCTAACCCCTCGCTGACCGTGCTGCAGGTGAGCTGGGGCCAGTGACCAGGCAGAGCAGAGCAGCCGATGGCCTCCCTTGGCTGGCCCTGCGCCTGGCTCTGGGCACCTTCCCGCCCGGGCGCTGGCGAGGGTGTGGCGGGGGTGGGGGGGCTTTCTGAGACCCACCCGCCTTCTCACAGGCCTGCCTGGATTCCATCAGGCCATCGTGTGTCGCCTCTCTCAGGGGGCCAGCCAGGGGGACCCCCACGCTTCCTCCGACCCTCTGTCCACTACCGCCAGGGTCTGGCATATTCCATCCACATGCAAATAAACGTCCCAGTTGGGGTGGACATCCAGCCCAGATCTTCGGGCAGCCCCCAAGTCCCCAAGGCTTTCCTGCCCCCCCTCACCCCGCCAGGGCCCCAAAAAAACAAAGAGACCAAAGGTTGAGGGTAGCACAAGATCTATTCTGGGATTTTATGGGTGTTTCGGGGGGCCTGGGGGCCCGGGGGGGCCACAGTGGCTCAAGCCAGCCTCTTGCTCACACGCTCGTAGGTCACGCCGCTGATGGTAGAGATCTGAGAGAAACAGCCAGAACGGGAGACAGGGTCAGGTCCGGGGCCACGGGTATGGCGGGAGGCAGGGTGGGCTGGGCCCTGTGGGGGGGACAGGGGGGGAGCCAGCCCGCCACCACCTCTCCGGGCCTCAGCCTCGGGCTGGGACCCTCAGTCCCGGCGTGGACTCGGCACCACAAGGGTACCGGCGAGATGTGGCGGTGAGGTGTCCCTTGGTGTTGGAGACGCCCTCCCGGCCGGTCCTCCCCTGTGCCCCGAGGGGTTCCGTGGGGTCCCGCAGAGGCCCGCCCCCTGCCCAGAGGAGCCAGGCCGTCCCCAGCCACAAGCTCACCTCCACCAGCTTGCCGTCCACAATCTCACAGGTCTGGTGGTAGTTGGGGAAGTCTATGACCACCTTGCCCCCCTCCATCTGCACGGTGGCCTGGAAGAGAGGTGTGACACTGAGCCCCAGACCTGGGGACGCAGCTGAGCCAGTGCGCCCTGGCGTGTGGGAAGGCACGCAGCATCGGGGCCTCCACTTCTGCTCTGCAGTGTGGGGGGCTACGGGCTGTGATATCCCTCCCTGGGGCTGCTTTGACGGGGGTGGGCTGCACAAGGGACCCCGCCCCCCGGCAGGGCACACGTGGGCACTCCCGAAGCCCTCACGTCCCAGGGTGTGGGTTGTCCCTGTTAGGGTGACTGCAGCACTGCCAGAGCCCACCTAGCCCACCTAGCCCACCCAGAGTGAGCCCCGAGCACACAGCCGCTATGGCCCAGAAACCTAAATAAGTCAATCAATACACTGATGGGGGGGTGGGGAGAGCTAGAACAGAGGGTCGGGAGCTTGCCCTGCAGGCAGCCAACCTGGGTTCAACCCCCGGCACCCTGTATGGTCCCCCGAGACCACCAAGGGGGACCCCCCAGCACCACCAGGAGTAATTCTTCAGTGCAGAGCCAGGAGGAACCCCTGAGCATCTGCAGGTGCGCGCGCACACACACACACACACACACACACACACACACACACACATACACACGCATGCAACCTGGGACAGTGGGCAGGATATCCACAAGTATGAATGTCAGGGCAGCCCGGAGGACAAAGCGCCCTCCCGGTCTGGGCGGGCAGCCACAGGGGACCCCGCGTGGGGGGGTGTCTGGCGGGACAAACAGCCGCCTTTCTCTTCCGTGCTCCCCAGCGAGAGACGCTCCGAAATATGGGTCTGTTTGGTTTTCTCAGGAGCAGCTCCCAGCAGAGCGCCAGGAGACCACGCCCGGCGAGGCTGGTGGGACCCCCTGACCCTGCCGCTGCACGCGCTCCCACCCGGTGAGCCGCCTCCCAGCCCCGAGACTGTGGTTTTTAAATATAGGTGAGAGCGGTTCCGGACCCGAACTGTAGCCTGGAGGGGAGGCTCTGGGGGCTGGAGCGTGGTCTGCAGGGAAGGTGGGTGTCCTCCGCTCCCCCTCCTGGGGTGGGCCCATGCCCAGAGCCCCCGGCCGAGAGGGGAGCGTGCGTGCTGCCAGGCCCCAGGAGAGGGGGCCTGGGCAGAGGGCACCCCTGTGACTGTCCTGCTTCTTCAGTGCCCAGAGCATTAAAACCTGCCCGGGGCAGAACTGCCCAAGGACTCGGCCTCGGTGCCTGGAGCTACGCCCAGGGGCATTGCCCATGCGTGAAGGCGGGCGGCCAGCAGCAGCCTCTTACCTTGAACTTCTTGCCCCCCACGGTCTCCATGTCGCACTCCTTGCCGATGGTGAACTTGTTGGTCATGGAGTGGCCAGAGGGGTAGTGCTGCGACCAGGTGAAGTTCTGCCCATCCTGTTGCACCTCCGTGACGATCTTGAAGTTGCGGCCCTTCTCGATGGCCTCACTGGGGAGCCCTGGTCCCCGGGACAAGCAGACGAGCCCGTGACTTGGGGGGCAGGTCTCCTCCCCACATAGCCGAGACCTGCCCTCACTCCCATCCTGCCAGGAGCTGTGTGGCTCAGGCCCCAGGCCCATCCCCCACCAAACCTCAACTTTTCATCCACAAAATGGGACGGCAAGGAGCAATGCCCAGGACTGCGGCAAGCATTCTATTTAAGGCATTGTGTCTCCGGGGGGTGCAGAGCGGCAGCACAGCAGGTGGGGCACTTGCCTTGCACATGGCTGGTCCCCACCCCCCGTGTTCAGGGGACCCCTGAACACAGAGCCAAGAGTAAGTCCTGAGCACAGCCGGTGTGGCCAAAAGAAAAATAGAGTGGCTGGATAGATAGTACAGTGGGTAGGGCATTTGCCAACCTGGATTCGATCCCAGGACCCCCAGATGGTCCTCTGCGACCCACCATGGGGGCCACAGAGCTCAGAGCCAGAGTGGGCCCTGAGCAGGGCCGCTGTGGCCCAGAAACCGAAATGAGCGAATCAATAAACTAACCCCAGGGGGTGGAGAGCTAGAATAGCGGGTAGGGGGCTTGCCCTGCGTGCAGCCAATCTGGGGTCAGTCCTTGGCTTCCCAGATGGTCCCCTGAGCCCTCCAAAGGGGGTCCCCCAGCATCGCCAGGAGTAACCCCTCAGTGCAGAGCCAGGAGTCACCCCTGAGCATCTCCAGATGTGCCCCCAGCACCACACACACACACATACACACACAAAAACCCAATCCAGTGAATGAATGAGTCGTATCTCCACTGCACTATCTCGGGCTACCAGCACAACCTCTCTGGGTCCCAAGTTTCCCATCAGTGAGTGGAGCTGCTCTAAGTGTTTTGAAGGCCAAGAGCCGGGCCAGAGCAATAGAACAGCGGGGAAGGCATTTGCCTTGCACGTGGCCGACCCTGGTTCAATCCCTGACATCCCATAGGGTCCCCTGAGCACTGCCAGGAGTAATTCCTGAGCACAGAGCCAGGAGTAACCCCTGAGCATCGCCGGGTGTGACCCAAAAAGCTGGGGAAAAAAAAATACAAACGAAGTCCAAGGGCCTGGTGGTTCTCTGGCTTTGTCCATCGCCTGGGTAAAGTGCTCACTGCACAAACAGGCGAAGCCCCCTGGAGCGGGGGTCCTGGCCCCCGGCTGCGATGCCAGAGCCCCGAGGTCAGCGCCCACTCACCCAGACGCTTCATGAACTCGTCATAGTTCTTCTCGCTCTCGATCTCGTACTTGCCGGTGAAGGCCATGCTGCCGAAGACCAGGCGGGGCGGGCTGAGGCGGGCAGTAGCGAGTGTGCAGGAGCCCGGGGGTGGCCTGGCTTATGAACGCTCCAGGCACGCAGCCCCCAGGTCACCCCACCGCTGGCCGACGCCCAGAAGAGGAAGCCTTCGCCAGTTTACGACGTGGGCAGGACCCGCGGGGCGCAGCCCGAGGTCGTTCACCCTGGGGGAACCTGGCTGCCAGCCCAGCGCCAGGCCTGCAGGGGGTGTGGGGCCACCAGCTCGGCGCTCCTGACCTCCGTCAGCGCTGTCTGCCCCCGCCGCCCGGCTCCACCCCGAGAAGTGGGTCCTGCTGGCTAAGACACACAGCGGCCCGGGCAGCGAGGGGCCCCGAGGGGTCACTCTCTCGAGCTCATGTCTTCTTTTTTTTTTTCTGACTTTTTTGGGTCCTACCAGGCAAGGCTCAGAGGTGACTCCTATCTCTGCATCTGGCGGTGCTCAGGGGACCCTATGGGATGACGGGGATCAAACCTGGTTCGGCCACGTGCATGTCCTCCCCGATGGACAATCTGCTCTGTCCCTAGAATATAATTTTTTTTTTTTTTTTGCTTGTTGGGTCACACCCGGCAATGCACAGGGGTTACTCCTGGCTCTGCACTCAGGAATTAACCCTGGCAGTGCTCAGGGGATCATATGGGAAGCTGGGAATTGAACCCGGGTAGGCCGTGTGCAAGGCAAACACCCTACCTGCTGTGCTATCGCTCCAGCCCTAGAATCTAAAATTTTTATATTATTTACTCTCCTTCCTTCCTGGGGGAGGGAGAGTGTGGCTACAGTAGCGTGCATCTGTGCCTAGAAATGCTAGCCTACGTGAGAATTTCCCTTTCTTAGTCTTTTTGGGCTGGAGTGATGGATAGCACAGCGGGTAGGGCCTTTGCCTTGCACGCAGCCGACCCAGGTTCGATTCCTTTATCCCTCTCGGAGAGCCCAGCAAGCTACCGAGAGTATCCCGCCCGCATGGCAGAGCCTGGCAAGCTACCCATGGCATATTAGATATACCAAAAACAGCAACAAGTCTCACAATGGAGACGTTACTGGTGCCCGCTCGAGCAAATCGATGAACAACAGGATGACAGTGACAGTGACAGTCTTTATGGTGGTGGGATGACAGTGCTACCATCCGCTGCTGACGGGTGGGTGTTTTACACGGATCATCTCACTTTTTTGTCTGTTTTTCTTTTCAGTTCGATTTTGGGGCCACACTCAAGGGTGCTCCGGGCCTGCCGCCCACCCTGTACTCAGGAGTTGCTCCTTGGAGTACCAGAGGTTCCCTTTGGTGCTGAAGAAGGAACCTGGGAGGGCCGATGCACAAAGCATGCCCTCAGCCCGTTGAGATAGTGCCCAGGCCCCAGATGGTCTCACTGAAACGTCAGATCTACTCCAGGAAGTATAGTTGTCTCATTCTACCAAGGGGCAGACAGAGATTCAGAGAAGGTAAGTAGAGGCTAGAGAGATAGCGCTTGCCTTGCCCACACCTGACCTTGGTTTCATCCCCAGCATTCCGTGTGGTCCCCTGAGCCTACCAAGAGTAATCCTGAGTCAAGAGTAAGGCCTGAGCACTGCTGGGTGCGCACACACACACACACACACACACACACACACACACACACACACACACACACACCTGCAAACAAACAGAAAAACAAACCAGACAAGGTAACTTACCCAAACTCACAGAGACGCAGTGTGCCAGACATAGATTTGCTACTAAAAGCTTTCAACATCATTTAAGGACATCTTTTTTTAAATCCCTCCTGGTGAGTTAAGGAGTTGACCTTTCTGATCCCCCGTGACACGTTGCAGTTCCCTGAGCACCTCCAGGAATGATTCCTGAACACAGAGCCAGGTTGCCCCTGCTAAAAGTATAAAATAAAATAAAATTTTTAAAGTTTTTTTATTCTCTTCCTCCCTCCACCTTTTTTTTCTTTTATTTTCTTTCTTTTTTTTTTAAGTAAAACAGATTTAATTTGGCGTTTCTTTTTTTTGTTTGTTTGTTTGTTTTTGGGTCACACCTGGCGATGCACAGGGGTTACTCCTGGCTCTGCACTCAGGAATTACCCCTGGCGGTGCTCAGGGGACCATATGGGATGCTGGGATTTGAACCTGGGTCGGCCGTGTGCAAGGCAAACGCCCTACCCGCTGTGCTATCTCTCCAGCCCCTAATTTGACGGTTTTGAGGAAGGGAAAAGAGGGAAAGAAAATGAGAGAGAGAGGCTGGAGCAATAGTACAGCTGGTAGGGCACTTGCCTTGCACACGACCAACCCAGGTTCAATTCCCAGCATCCCATATGGTCCCCTGAGCACCACCAGGAGTAATTCCTGAGTGCAGAGCCAGGAGTAACCCCTGTGCATCACCAGTGTGACCCAAAAAGGAAAAAAAAAAAAAAGAAAGTGAGGGAGAGTAAAGGGTCAAGAGAGAATGTGGAGACAAAGGCGGAGAAAGCCCCTACACACAGCCCAGCATTAGATACAGATGCATGAAAGTCCCCATCTCAAGAGGGGAGCTGTGGGCACCAAATGTTTTCAGCTGCGTGGGCACAAGCAGCACCTGGGCTCGGGCAGCATATGCACCTTCCCTCGAGCCCTTGGTCTCTTCCTTTCTTTCTCAGCAACCCTGTTTATAAATATATACAGTCCACCGGCTGGAGAGATAGTACAGGGGTCACAGTGCTTACCTCGCATGCAGCCAACAGGGATGAGTCCCAAGCATCCCATGTGGTCCCCTGAGTACCCCCACAAATAATCCCTGAGTGTAGATCCAGGAATAACTGCTGAGCATCGCCAAGTATGGCACAAAAGACAAACAAACAAAAAAGATATATACTGTCACCATGTAAATGCAATAGTATATATCTATTTTTCTTTGCTTGGCATTAGCCTATAAACACAGTCCCACATTTTAACAAACCACCACATTTGCTGCTACACATTGCTGCTTATCCTGCGACTTTTAGGGAGATGCTAGCTCACCTCAGTAAATGAACTTCTTTCTAGGGCTTACAGTATCTCCTTGAATGGGCACTGGTGGAGGGATGGGTACTCAATCATTGTATGACTGAAATGCAAACATAAAAATTTGTAAGTATGTAACTAGACTTCACAGTGATTCATTAATTAAAAAAATAAATTAAAAAAATAAAGTATCTCCTTGAGCGGAAGCACAAAGTGAAAGTATCTAGGACATATCATCCTTAAGATAGATGTTTGCCAAGTCGGAACTGAGCTGTTCTACACCCAGACGGCCTAGGGGCCAAATTGCTCAGGACTCAGTATCCAGAAATCTTTGGTACTTTCCTCAGGTGGCCTTTCCCCCAGCTTCACATATTGTGTCCTCTTAAAAATCCACCTCTTGGGGGCTGGAGCAATAGCACAGTGGGTAGGGCTTTTGCCTTGCATGCAGCTGACCTGGGTTCGATTCCCAGCATCCCATATGGTCCCCTGAGCACGGCCAGGGGTAATTCCTGAGTGCATGAGCTATCTCTCCAGCCCCTAATTTGACGGTTTTGAGGAAGGGAAAAGAGGGAAAGAAAATGAGAGAGAGAGGCTGGAGCAATAGTACAGCTGGTAGGGCACTTGCCTTGCACACGACCAACCCAGGTTCAATTCCCAGCATCCCATATGGTCCCCTGAGCACCACCAGGAGTAATTCCTGAATGCAGAGCCAGGAGTAACCCCTGTGCATTGCCAAGTGTGACCCAAAAAGCAAAATAAAATAAAATAAAAAATTCACCTATTGGGCCAGAGAGATAGCACAGTGAGTAAGGCAAAATTTGCCTTGCACATGGCTGACCTGGGTTCAATCCCAGGATGATACCCATATGGTCCCTTGAGCATGAATGTAATAGCCTGTGCATCACTGGGTATGACCCAAAAAGGAAAAAAAATCCACCTCTTAGCTTTGGGTCACCGGGGCTAGAGCGATAGCAAAGTAGGTAAGGCGTTTGCCTTGTACTCGGTCAACCCATGTTCGATTCCCAGCATCCCTTATGGTTCCCTGGGCACTGCCAGGAGTAATTCCTGAATGCAAAAGCCAGGAGTAACCCCTGAGCATCGCCGGGTGTGACCCAAAAAGCAACTAAAAAAGCTTTGGGTCACCTTTGTAGAGGGAAGGGTCATTTAACCTTCTGACTATGAAAATAATAGAACAGTAGAAAATTTAAGAGGCAGCAAACACAGACAAACTGAAATCTGCCTACACCCCCTCCCCAGGGTCTTATTTTCCCGTGGCACATTATTACATATGCATAGTTTGAAAAATAAGAAGCTCAGAGGCTGGAGCAATAGTGCAGGACAGTTGTCTTGCATGCCATCAACCCAGGCTCAATCCCCGGCACTCCACGTGGCCCCTGAGTCCCGCCAGGAGTGATCCCTGAGCACAGAGCCCGGAGTCACCCGGATCACTGCTGGGTGTGGCCCAAGAACCAAAATAAGATAAAAGTTTGAATTTCCCCGAGACTGCTGTGACTCGCGGAACTATAATCATCCCCACGGTTCCCTGGTGCGCACAGACCTTGTTGTTGCTCTTCTTTCTAAAACAGAAGTGAAACCCGGGGGATGTTTTGAATTCATCTTTTCTGACCTCTCAGCGGTATTCGCTATGGAAAAGGGTTTCCAGGTGGGTGAAGCCATTCTATCACCTGTCCAGGCGTGGGAGCCACAGAGCCACTGGTAAACCTCAGAAAAAAATGGTTTAACAGCCATAATTGGGACATCAGTTCGCCCTAAGGTGACAGCAGAGGCGGTGGGAGGGGTGGGTATTTCGCTGGAGGGACTGAGAGGGGCAGGAGGTGGAGTCCCGGGGTCACTCATTGTGGGGGAAGTGGCCGCTGTGGCGTTTCACCTTCCTGCCTGGTTCATCTTGCATCCATCTTTCCAAATTCAAATTGTCCTTCCAGTGAATTCTGTGAATGACCTTCCCCAGGGAACCCATAATTCCAGCCTGTGGGGTTACCCGTTTTAGGACACCCCACTGTGCCGAGCCTCTGCTTGTAATGGCCAGAGGAGAGAGGTGGGGGTGGGGGATGGCTAATAGCCCCAGGACCTGATTTTCCTGAGTTAGGGCTGCGGTTTGCTAGACTCTGGACTCACCCATGTCTGTCCTCAAATCTCAGGGGAGACCCAGGTTGATAAATGGGCAGTGACCACATGGAGGGACTCTGGGAGTCAGACGCCCGGTGTTCCCTCAGGGCCCAGCTAATCAGGGAAGGGTCAACCCCAGAGTCTCACATGCATGGCAAGTGCTCTAGCCCTGCACCGAGCACCCAGCCCTTGGCTTGCTCATTACTAGGTGCGGGCTGGGCCAGCGCCACAGAACAGCGGGGAGGGCATTTGCCTTGCATGCATCATCTGACCCCGGATCCATCCCCGGCATCCCATACGGTCCCCTGGGCAACCGCCAGGACTGATCCCTGAGTACAGAGCCAGGAATAGCCCCTGATCATACCTGGGTGCGGCACCGAAAGAAAAACAGCAAAACAAAAGAACCAGAGGCTGGAGAGAGAACAGTGGGTAGGGTGCCTGCCTTGTGCCCGCTCCCCGTGTGCCCCCTGGCCCTGTCAGCCCCCACTAAGCCAGCCGTGTGTGCCATCTCCAACACTCGATTCCGGGGATCATTGCTGTTATGTTTTTAGGATGTTGATGTTGAAGCCACAGCCAGGAGTGCTCAAGGGCTTCGTGCCTGGCAGTGCTCAGCAAACCATGCAGTGCCACGGCTGGACCCCAGCCTCCCCCCTGCAGAGCCCGTGCTCTCGCCTCCGCGCCGAGCCGTGTCCCTGCCTCTCCAGACTTCAGAAGAGAGTCGGTGAGGGCTTGTGGCCAAGGGCTAGGCTCAGAAGCCGGGGGCTAAGTGCTCCCTGCATGGCACGGTTCCTCTCCTGCCTGCCTCTTGTTCTGGACTTCTCTTTCGGTGTCGTTGTGGCATGAATATAACAAGGTTGTCATTTATCTCCCAGGTCCGGTGACATCCCTCCAGGGAGAGAGGCTGCATTTCGCACTTCCAGTGGCCGCATACCTGCTAGGCACCACGAGACCACAGATTTTTGTGTTTGATTTCTTAGTGTCAGACATCGAGGCTGTGTTCATCACAGTGTGGGCCTGGTCACAGGGTGCTGAGGGTGTGAGGGGGCAGTTTCTGGGCCAGCGGGGGGCGGGCGCTTGCCTTGCTTGCAGCAGGCCCGGGCTGGATCTCGGGCATGCTGTACGGTACCCCCCGAGCACCACCAGGTGAGATCCCTGAGTGCAGAGGCAGGAATGAGCCCTGAGCACTGCTAGGTGTGACCCCAAAACAAAACAAAACAAGGGGCCGGAGCGATAGCACAGCGGGTAGAGCATTTGCCTTGCACGCGGCCGACCCGGGTTCGATCCCCGGCATCCCATATGATCCCCCAAGCACTGCCAGGAGCAATTCCTGAGTGCAAAGCCAGGAGTAACCCCTGAGCATCGCTGGGTGTGACCCAAAAAGCAAAAAAAAAAAAAAAAAACACAGAGGGAGGGGCCAGAGGAATAGCATAGCAGGTAGGGCATTTGCCTCACACACGGAAGACCCAGGTTTGGTTCACGGCATCCCAGAGGGTCCCTGAGCACCGCCAGGAGCGAATCCTGAGTGCAGAGTCAGGAGTAACCCCTGAGCATTGCCGGGTGTGACCCAAACCAAAAAAAAAAAAAAAAAAAAGTGGGAACTCTGGGTCCCAGCAGATCTACCCTAGTGACTCTGCTCCCTGAGAACGTTCCAGAAGGGGTAAATGAACTCATCACACCACTCTCTTCCTTTCCTCAATTAGGGTTGTGTGTTCCCTCCCTAAGAACTTTCCAGAAAGGGTAAATGAACTCAAACGGCCTACGGCCTGTGTATTGCTGTATTACTGTGAGGTTTTATGGGGCAATTTACCCGGCAGAGCGACCCTACCCTAGTGGAGATAACAAAGGGCCCCGGAGCTGATCCACCCGGACCACCCCGACCTCCCACCTGGACTCTGGCTCCTGCCTCAATCAGCCCGGGAGATTCTGGGAAACAGCGCGGGTCAGCGAGGTACAGCTGCACCTGGCCTCCTGCCCTCCTCCCCGGGGCCCCGCTTCCGCTGGCTCTAGATATGGCTCCCCAGAGAACGGATTCTCTTTCCCCTACTCATTCATTCTTTCATTCATTCATTCATTTGCCCCCTTCCCTTCCCTTTGCCGGTCTGCACACATGCCCAGTCTCAGTGCTCACGCATCGGTTTGTGGTGCTTGAGGTGGGTTGCACAGCCAGCCAGGGTGCTGCCCACCCAGTGGGTGTGCTCCTCTCACGCGGACGCTCACACTCCCGGGGCACGGGCACCCTTCCCTGGCTGAGCTGCTCCAACGTCTTCTGAGGCGCGGAGCCCGGTAGGAGCTGCTCCTCACTGGGGGTGCTCACACACTCCCCGTTTGATTCACAAACACCACACCTGAGCACTGCTAAGAGAGACCCCTGAACACTGAGTCAGGAGTAAGCTCTAACACCACCAGGGGTGGCCATAAAAAAGTAGGAAAGGGGCTGGAGTGATAGCACAGTGGGGAGGGCGTTTGCCTTGCACGCGGCCGACCCGGGTTCGATTCCCAGCATCCCATAGGGTCCCCTGAGCAGCGCCAGGAGTTATTCCTGAGTGCATGAGCCAGAAGGAACCCCTGTGCATTGCCGGGTGTGACCCAAAAAGCAAAAAGTTAAATTTAAATTTAAAAAGTAGGAAAGAGGGGCTGGAGCAATAGCACAGCGGGGAGGGTGTTTGCCTTGCACGAGGCCAACCCAGGTTCGATTCCCAGCATCCCATAGGGTCCCCTGAGCAGCGCCAGGAGTCATTCCTGAGTGCATGAGCCAGGAGTCACCCCTGTGCATTGCCGGGTGTGACCCAAAAACAAAACAACAACAACAAAAAAAAGTAGGAAAGAAAGGACAGGTCGAAGGGGAAATGGTGCGGACAGGGAATAGCTGTCTGCTCTGTGGATTCCTCGGCTCCCCAGGGCAGGGAAAGGAGACTCACGCCCCCCTTAGAGAAGGCCAACTCCAAGCGGCTGGAGGAGGAAGCTGAAAGGTGAATCCCAGTCTGTCCACAGCCTTCCCTCCACTTGTGGCAGGCAGGGAGTTCTACTCCGGGCCGGGGCCGCCTTGCCCCAGAGCCTCCTGCGGGCGGCCACCCCCGGCCATCACCAGCAGGCTGAGCGGGAGGCGTTCCTGGTTCCTGCCCTGTCCCGGGAATCATTCCTAATGGATCTCTCATGAACTGCTCAGCTGCGAGTGCGCTGTGTGATTCTGCAGGACTCTCGCGACCGTTCAGCCTTCATAAGCCTCTAGTTATCGGGACCTACTATTGCTCCGAGCTCATAACCAGGAGGAAAGTCATTACCGGGAGCAGGCAGTTTGGACATTCAGAGCCCCCAGGACGGGGCCGGCTAGAGGACAGGGTCTTGCTCTGCCCACAGACGCCTCCAGCTCCTTCCCTGGGATCACGCATGGTTCCTGAGCACCGCCAGGAGTCATCCCTTGCCGCAGCCCCATCTTGGGGCCCAAACGCCAACATTTGTTTTTTCTAATTATTATTATTTGGGGGCTGGAGTGATAGCACAGCGGGTAGGGCATTTGCCTTGCACGCGGCCGACCCGGGTTCAAATCCCAGCATCCCATAGGGTCCCCTGAGCACCGCCAGGGGTGATTTCTGAGTGCATGAGCCAGGAGTGACCCCTGTGCATTGCTAGGTGTGACGCAAAAAATTAAAAAAATAAAAAATAAAAAAAAATTTAAAAATTATTATTATTTTTAGTTTGGGGGCCACACCCAGAGATGTTCTGGAGTTACTCCTGGCTCTACACTCAGGAGAAATTACTCCCAGCGGGCCCCATGTGGGATGCCAGAGATGCAAGCACCCGACCCTCTATACTAGCTCTCCAGCCTCCAATTTTTTTATTTTTACTTTTTTAATTTCTGTTTTTCATCAGAGAGACCAGGAAGCAGTCGCCCTGACGTGGTTCTCCTGGGGAACAGCCAGGCGGTTCTGAGAGCTGACCCAGCAGTGGTTTCCCTCGCTGCGTGCGTGTTCAGGCAGGCCAGAGCTGTCCAGGCTTGCCTGCTGGGCGGTGGCCCTGGCCTCGCAGGGGACTACCCGGATGAAGTCCTTTCATCTGAGAGCAGCCGGAGGTTGAAAGGCGACCAAAGGTGACCGCCCCGACCACGCCTGGGGCTCAGGAAGTAATCACAGACCGTTTATCTCATCTGATGATCAAGGATGCCACCTCCGTCATCCAGCCCTTGGCAGATAAGAAGGTTGAGGTCCACAGGGGGAGGTGGCACGCCTGAGGTCACTGGCTTCCAGGATCCAGCCCCCAGGGTCTGCATTCCCTGCTGACCTCTCCTCTGCCCTCCAGACCCTGGGCTTCCCGCCACCGAGGTCTGCGAGTGAGGGAGAGCTTTCCTGTTCGTGGGTCTGACTCAGCACACAGCACCCTGGGAAAAACATCCCTGACTGCCCCCCCCCAAGCACCCAGTCCCATGTTCATTTAATGACGTCCTTCCTGTCTCCCCCTGAAAGCACGTTTTTTCCCCACTCTCTTGAAAACCACTGTATATTTTGACTAAACTATGAATTTAAAAAAGATTTTTTTTCTTGCTTTTTGGGTCATAGCCAGCAGTGCACAGAGGTTACTCCTGACTTTGCATTCAGGAATTACTCCTGGCCATGCTCGGGGGGCCATATGGGATGCTGGGAATCGAACCCGGGTTAGCTGTGTGCAAGGCAAACACCCTACCCGCTGTGCTATTGCTCCAGCCCCTGAATTTTAAAAAATTTTTGATTTTTTTTTTTTTTTTTGCTTTTTGGGTCACACCTGGCAATGCTCCGGGCTGACTCCTGGCTCTGCACTAAGGAATCATTCCTGGCGGTGCTCGGGGGACCATATGGGATGCTGGGAATCGAACCTGGGTCGGCCGCGTGCAAGGCAAACGCCCTCCCCGCTGTGCTATTGCTCCAGCCCCTGAATTTTAAAAAATTTTTAATGTAAGGGTTGAACCCAGGGCCTCACACAGGCAAGGCAAGTGCTCTACCACTGAGTCACATCCCTGCCATTCTTTCTCTAGCGTGAAGTGATTTTTCTCCTGGGGGTAGAAGTAGCGCTACTGGGCGTGGCCCTTAAAGTAAAATGTCTTGTCTGTGGGTTCTGAGCCAGGAGTTTGGCCTGATGAGTTCCTTTGACAGAGGAAGGGGAAGCAAAGCCCGTGACAGGCAGGCCAAGTGGACAGATAGCCCGGGGTCCTTGCCCCTTCCCCAGATTTACCCTCTGCTACAAGCTCATTATCACTGGACCCCCTCACACACACACACACACACACACACATACAGAGCCCCCGCATGCTGAGAAACCATTTCTGCACATGGCATGAACCAGCACCAGGGCTACGAGCGCAGGAAACGCCCCGTTCCCGGGTGAGGCCGCCATCCCGGCCCCAGCCTTCCCAGCTCTCAGGCCCTCTCCCTGTCATGTGTGGTGTCATTAATCATGTCGCCATTGATCACACCACCCCGCACAGAGCACGTCAAAGGCCCGGGCCCGGGGAACCTCCCAACGTCACCTTAACCACAGATGTCCACAGATGTTCCAGCCGCTGTGGGAAGAAGGAAACACACAGACTTCTCTGGAAACTACCCGCCAGAGCCAAGTATGCGCTGACCAGGAGAGAGAGAGGGAGGGAGGGAGGGAGGGAGGGGGGGGGGGAGAGAGAGAGAGAGAGAGAGAGAGAGAGAGAGAGAGAGAGAGAGAGGCTGAGTGTGTGGGGGGGTTGCTTTGTGTAATTGTGTAATCATGTGCAAGTGTATAGTGTGTGTGTCTGTGTTGAGTGGGGGGGTTGCTTTGTGTAGTCATGTGCAAGTGCAGAGTGTGTATGTGTGTCTGAGTATGTGTCTGTGTCTGTGTTGAGTGTGGGAGGGGTTTCTTTGTGTGGTCATGTGAAAGTGCAGAGTGTGTGTGTCTGAGTGTGTTGGGGGGTTGCTTTGTGTGGTCATGTGCAAGTGCAGAGTGTGTGTGTGTCTGACTATGTGTTGGGAGGGTATTTTGTGTGGTTATGTGCAACTGCAGAGTGTGTGTTTCTGAGTGTGTGTTAGGAGGGCTTGCTTTGTGTGGTCATGTACAGTGCAGAGTGTGTGTGTGTGTCTGAGAGTGTGTGTTGGGAGGGTGCTTTGTGTGGTTATGTGCAACTGCAGAGTGTGTGTGTGTCTGTCTGAGTGTGTGTTTGGGGTCTTGCTTTGTGTGCACATGTACAGTGCAGTGTGTGTGTGTCTGAGTGTGTGTTGGGGGAGGGTGTTGCTTTGTGTGGTCATGTACAGTGCAGAGTGTGTGTGTGTGTGTGTCTGAGTGTGTTGGGGGGTTGCTTTGTGTGGTCATGTGCAAGTGCAGAGTGTGTGTGTGTCTGACTATGTGTTGGGGGGTGCTTTGTGTGGTTATGTGCAACTGTAGAGTGTGTGTGTCTGAGTGTGTGTTAGGGGGGGCTTTCTTTGTGTGGTCATGTGCAGTGCAGAGTGTGTGTGTGTGTGTGTGTGTGTTTGTGCGTCTGAGTGTTGGGGGGGCCTGCTTTGTGTGGCCATGTGCGTGCAGAGCCGGAGGACACGGGAGCAGCCTGCCTGGACACAGGGAGGCAGAGTGACCGTCACCTGCGGGAGGGGGCAGTGGGTCCCTGACCTGGGGCCTTCCAGGCAGATGCTGAGAGGTGAGTCCTGGCCGCGGTCACAGGCCAGCGCCTGCCTCCCCCCACCCTCCCCTCGCTGCCGTTTGCCTTTCTGAAAGTCCCGGGTTTTCCACCCACCCAGGGCATCCCTGGGCCCAGAACCCGGTCACAGGGGAAGCGTCGCCGTCAGGCACCCCCCCCCCCCCCCGAATCCCCCAAGGAGCACCACAGGACAGGGCAGGGGCGCAGGAAGCCGAGCTGGAGGCCTCCAACCGGAGCCTGGCTTCCTTTCCTCCTTCCCTGTTGGGGTGCCGGGAGGAGGGAGGGGTGTCGGGGAGAACGTCCTCTGTTCTCCCGCCAGACTTGCTCCCCAGGGCAAGGACTGGAAGGAAAAGGCCCCAGGAGCGGGGTGGAGGCTGGCCTCCCCGGGGCCACTCCCAATCCCATGGGAGCGGATTCAGCATCTCCATCACAGAGACACAGCATCAGAGCACAGATGGTTGTGAGCACCTTCCCCCCCCCCACTTGAAGGTTCAAGGGCCCGTGGCAGGCGCAGCGCTGGGCTCCCCCAGGGCTCCTCGGGTGAGGGTGAACCCCAGAGCCGGGCTCCCCCTGTGACTCCTGGGTCCCTCACCCCCCCCCACTCTCTCTCTCTCCTCTCTCTCTCTCTCTCTCTCTTCCCTGCCTCGTCCACAGGGTCCCCCCAGCCCTGAAATGTGCAGGTTCCAGCTGCATTTCACAGCAGGGACAGGTGATGTCACATCCTCGTGTTCACAGCTTAGAGGGGACCCAGCCGTCCTCCCTGAGCTGCCCGGTGTGGCCCCAACACTAACAAACAAACAGTACCACCACCACCACCACCACCACCACCCAAAACAAAGCCATAACCCTTCGAGTCCGAGAAATAGCGGAGCAGACCGAGTGCGTGCTTGGGGTTTGCCAAAACACGGTCCCCCCAGCCCTGCCAGCAGCGACTCCCGAGCACGGGAAGAGCCCCTGGATAATTGCCCGGGTGGCCTCAAACCCAAAGAGCTGAAACCAGAGTAGGAAGTGTTTACGGATGGAGACGCAGAGAAGTGTTTGCAGATGAAGTACTGAGAGGCCTGGGGATTGTTTCAGAGTAACTGGGAGAGACGCCGGGAGATGAGGCAGCGGCTACTTGGCGAGACTTGCAGGTGGGAGGCCGGGCTCGTCCCAGCGCCGGTGTCCCTGAGCTGCAGGGCACAACGTGTCCTCCCATTGTGACCGGAGACACCCTTGCATGTGCTCAGCCGCCCTCTTGGCACCTCACCGGACCCACCGGCCGTCCCACCGGGAGCGAGCACTGAGCTCTCGCTGTATAGCCCCTTGGCACCCCCCGGTGTGGCCCAGAAATCACAACCAAAGACAAAATCCAAAAAGTGTGTGGTGCCAGCAGAGGGTACGTGCCCGGCGTTTGCCTGCCCTGGGTTCTGTGCAGCCTTGGAGGCCCCCCGGTATCGCTGGGGTGGCTCTGTAGGGCCCAAGCAGCACTATATTCTCAGATACACACCCCTCAAAAATAAAATAGAGTGGAAGTGGAGCTGGAGAGATAGCACAGTGGGTAGGGCGCTTGCCATGCATGCTCAGGGCCTGGGGTCACCCCCGGCATCACATAGGGTGCTCTGAGCACCAGCAGGAGTCATTCCTGAGTGCAGAGCCAGGAGGAACCCCTGAGCATTGCTGGGTGTGACCCAGGAAGCAATAAAAAGAGAGGGTCATCTGGGTCTCACTCCCCTGGAAGGGAAATGGGGCGAGGGGCTCCTTCTCCTCTCCCCCACCTGTGCGAGCACTGGAGATGAAGGAGGTGCGCCAGTGGGGAGAGCAGTCGGCCAGCACGGGGAGCCCTTCCCACCCCTCCAGGCTGGGGCACCCTCTGGCGTCCAGCTCGCTGCATGCAGCCTGGACTCCTGGGGCTGGGCCCAGGGGATAGGGACAGGGTGATTGGGGGGAGGTCACCCCTCACCCCTCCACTTTCTCTCTGGGGGCAGGGCCTGCGACGGCTCCGGGAAGGGTCCTTTCTCGGAGAGAGCCTGGCCCTGTTGACTTCACAGAGACACAGGAACGCAGCACAGAGGAGGGGGAGGGAGGCCAGGGGGCCCCTGAGGTCACAATCTGCCACCTGAGTAACCCCAGGAAAGGACACGATATCATCCATTGTGACCAGAGACACCCTTGCCTGTGCCTCCCCCGACCTGCACCTCACAGGGCCAGAGGCAGTGGGGGCAGGGGACAGGCCAGAGCAGAGGGAGAGGGCTTGAGGCCCTGCGACCCACAGCCAGCCCCTAGGCTGTGTGTGTGTGTGTGTGTGTGTGTGTGTCTGTGTGTGTCTGTGTGTGTCTGTGTGTGTCTGTGTCTGTGTGCCTGAAATTTCAGGTTTGTTTGAACAAAGGACAACAGGAAGTAAATACGGGACCTGGCACTGTGCGTTTTGCTCAGTGAGGCTCAGCGTGGGACTGCACGATGCCATCCAACCTGGCACGGCCGGGGCCCTGTCCAGCGGGGGAAGCCACACCAGTTGCCAGCCCAGAACAAAAGCACAGCAGCGGCTTCCTCCTCACAGCCCTGGGAAAGAGCAGGCAGGAAAGGCGCCAGGAAGTCAAAGGAGCCGGCCCCAGACCTATGGCACAGGACACCTTGTGCCTGCAGAACAACGCCACCTCCTGGCCAGGTTCCGGGCCGTGTTCGTCAAACTGCACTCCACATCTAACTGGGCTGCAAGAGGAAGAAAAAGAAAGAGAAGAGAGAAGAGGAAAAAGAAGAGAAAAAAAGAGTGACTGCAAAAAAATGGAGAGAGAAAAGGAGAGAGGAGAGAAGAGGTGAAGAGAGAGAGGAGAGGAGAGGAGAGGAGAGGAGAGGAGAGGAGAGGAGAGGGGAGGGGAGGGGAGGGGAGGGGAGGGGAGGGGAGGGGAGGGGAGGGGAGGGGAGGGGAGGGGAGGGGAGGGGAGGGGAGGGGAGGGAGGGGAGGGGAGGGGATGGGAGGGGAGGGGAGGAGAGGAGAGGAGAGGAGAGGAGAGGAGAGGAGAGGAGAGGAGAGGAGAGGAGAGAGGAGAGGAGAGGAGAGGAAAAAGAGAAAGAAAAAAGTGACAAAAAAGGTCTTGACATAAGACGAGTTTTCACGCAGTGGGATCACAACTCTCCTCTTCGGGATCTTCTGTGGCTTACTTTGGCTTCAAGGGTAGGGCTGCATCGTGTGACAGCTTATGGGCTAGAAATCCTAATATTTACTGTCTGGCCCTTTCTAGAAAAAAAGTGTGCAGATCCCGCAGGAAAATACAGCTGCGCCTCTCTCCCCAAGGAAGCAGATGGGACAAACACCATGGAGATAGCCGGGCCGCCCAGAGGAGGTAAGATTTCAGTGGGAGAAGGTAAATCCTGCGGGGATGCTCCCATCCCACGGGGGACCCCAGGGAAATCAGGCCCAGCCCCCTTTTGTTTTACAGGGGAGAGAGAGGGGGGGGGAGGGAGGAGAGGGAAGAGAGGGAGAGAAGAGGAAGAGAGGGAGAGAAAGGGAGGGAGAGAGGGAAGAGAGGAGAGGGAGGGAGGAAATAGAGGGGGAAGGAGAGAGGAGAGAGCGAGCGAGAGAGGTGAGAGGAGAGAGAGAGGGAGAGAGAGAGGGAGAGAAAGGGAGGGAGAGAGAGGAGAGAGAGAGGGAAGGAGGAGAGAGGGGAAGGGAGGGAAGGGAGGGAGGAGATAGAGGGGGAAGGAGAGAGGAGAGAGCGAGCGAGAGAGGAGAGGAGAAGAGAGAGAGAGAGAGAGAGAGAGAGAGAGAGAGAGAGAGAGAGAGAGAGAGATTGGAGGCCCAGAGTCTGCCCAAGGGCTGCAGCCCGTGGGTCCCAGCCGGCACCGAGACTAGGGCAGTCCCCACCCCCTCCCACCCCTGCGTCCCAAACACCCCGCCCACAGGTGTACCCCGATCCCGCACCCCCACCCCTCTCCTCGTTCCCCGGTCTTTTGGGGTCCGCAAGGCGCGGGAGGCGGGGAAAGCTGCAGGGTGCCAGCCGCCCCGGAGTCTGGGGGAGCAGCCTGGGGTCCCCGCACCCTCCACCTGAAGCTGGCCGGCGGGGCTGAGAAGCTCCTCGGTGTCGGGGAACAGCCCCTCAGTAGCAGACTCGGACCGGGTGTGGCTCGGGGATCAGGCGGAGCACCCTCTGGGCCCGGCCCCACCAAAGGCTTCCCACCCCGGCCACCAGCCACTGGCTCCTGAGCCCCAACTCCCGCAAAGTGGAACACAGCTCCTGACCCGGAATGTGTCCCCGCCCCCGCCCGCTGCGGTCCCGGGAGGGGAGCGCTGCCCTCACCTCCCCTCCCAGACACCGGGTCTCTCTCTCTTCTCTCTCTCTCTCCTCTCTCTCTCTCTCTCTCTCTCTCTCTCTCTCTCTCTCTCTCTCTCTCTCTCTCTCTCTCACACACACACACACACACACACACACACACACACACACACACACACAGCAGTGTGACATCCAAGATATTCCCCACTGTCGCAGATGTTGGGGGGACTACCTGTAGTATTTGACTACCAGATGGACAAATGAAGGAATTCGAATCAGATCCTTTTTTTTTTTAATTAAAATGTTTTTGTTGTTGGGGCTGGAGCAATAGTACAGCAGGTAGGGCGTTTGCCTTGCACCGCGGCCCACCCAGGTTCGATTCCCAGCATCCCGCATGGTCCCTGAGCA